>NC_084647.1:31338392-31443392 GCF_019802595.1 Syngnathoides biaculeatus | reverse complement strand
CAGTATGTATGTATGTATACATGGTATGTAGGAGACATTGTATGTATGTGTATACATGTATGTATTGTGTATCATGTATGTATGGTGTATAAAAAAACCCCCCCATGTATGTATGTATGTTGTGTTGTATACATGTATGTATGTATGTTGTGTGTGTGTGTGTGTGTGTGTGTAATCAAACACTGTTGGACTGCAATGAAGGAATAGATGGATCTCAAGGATGAGCACAGCACCTGAGTTAAATGAATGTCAGAGCAAAGGGTCACAATACTTTGGCTGTATATGTTTTGTTTGAATAAATCTGCAAAAAAATCAACACGCCCTGTTTTTTACGGTCTGTGTGGGGTGGTGTGTTTACAAAGGAAAAAATGAAAAATGATTTTGGAAAGCAGCAGTAAAAGGTCTAAATACTTTACATCGCGTGTGTGTGTGTTTGGATACTCTTTAAACAACACAGAAACACTTTCATGGAAAATAGTCTGGTTCTGGCCTACAGATATGTAACTGTGAGCTGGTTCTCAATCTATTGATATTATTCTGTCTGATGAATGTAACCTAATCCATAATGGGACACTGAGTACAAAAGCAGAGATCCAGTCTTTTTAATGTCCGTTACAAATTAGTTACTTTTTGTCTCCATACCATAGCGAATATTTGGAGAAGCATCTGAGAAAAACCTCTACCTCTCACAGCTCATCATTCTGGATACGCTGGAGAAGTGCCTGGCTGGGGTGAGTTCCTCTTATCATTAAATCTTGCTGTCTATTTAGACGTTTGGGGTATGGACAAAGTCCATCCATTCATTAATATTTCACTTTATATATCAGTTTAACCCGTTCAGCGTCACTGGTCAACTGAAGCCTCTACCAGCTGACTTTTTCTGGGAGGTTGGGTACGGCGCTCACTGATTGTCAGTATCTTGTTTGGCACATATAGACAAATCATTCATACTTGCATCTCCACCAATGGACAATACAGTGGTACCGCGACTTACAAAATGTCCCGAGTAATGAAATATCTGGTTATGAAACGCCTCTTTGGAAGAATATTATCTCTAGTTATGAAGTAAATTCAGGATACGAAAGGGAAAAAAATAGACGAATAGACGCTAGATTTGCAGCACCCAAATTCCACCAAACGTAAACATCCTGTATCTTGGTTTCTGTATATTGAGCTGCTCTGCCATTAGCTATTGCCGTAGCACCTTCGTGGCATTCCATTGGCTAGGAGTGACGTTAATCTTTACCCATGACGTTTTTGCGCTTCCCTGTCACCAAATCACGCTACCACACATTGGAAAGCTACTTTTTGTGAGTTTATTAATCTTTATTCTCAATGGCCTCCAAGAAACCTTATTTTTGGCTTGGTGGGGCTTCAAGGGCTCAGGGAGCTTGGAATGGTTTTGCTTATTTACATGTAAAATCGATTCTACTTATGAAAAATTCACGTGACGAAGCGATTTCCGGAACGGATAAATTTCGTAAGTAGAGGTACCACTGCATTAATATTCATTGACTCGAACAAGTGTGTTTTTGGATTGTGGAAGGAAGCCTGCATACCCGGGGGAAAAAAACAACACAAGCACAGGAAGCACAGCTGGGATGTGAACCAAAAAACTTAGTTCAAGTAACATTGTCAGATGTGTAATACATACATGACATAAAACATAGCTGAAATAGCATTTCTCTGAGACCTGTGGTACTATAATAAAGTGAAAAAGAAACGAAAGAAGAAAAGAAAAGAAATAAACAAACAGGTCGGTCTAAAATATGTACATTGTGCCTTATCCTAAAGACCAGCTCACAGAGCCCTCATAGTGACATACTGTACTGTCATTTCTGTTGTGCAGGCAACACAAATGAGGCAAAGACAGTTTGTCCCAGTGGGGCTGCCGTAGTTTGCACGGGATCGGGTTGAGGAGTACCGAAGTTTTCAACAAGAATGTACAGTCTTTGTGTGTGTGTGTGTGTGTGTATATATATATATATATATATAGAGAGAGAGAGATCGAGAGAGAGCGAGAGAGAGAGAGAGAGAGAGCTCTTCTCGAGCTCGAGAGCTCAGACTCTCTCGCTCTCTCTCTCGCTAGGAGAGATCTCTCGGAGAGAGAGATCAGAGAGAGAGAGAGAGAGAGAGAGAGAGAGAGAGAGAGAGAGAGAGAGGAGAGAGAGAGAGAGAGAGGATTCTGCTGTCTGTCTAAATTATTATGATAAAATCAAATATCCTGCGGGGTACAGAAGGAAGAACCACATCAAGAGCTACTTTCCAGAGTCAGCAACATGTTTGGACCCAACAAAGTGAATGGAATTCAGATAGCTTTGCTGGTGCTTTAGCAATTGTGAGAAATGGAAAGCCATTCACAGATGGGTAGTATGCCAAAGATAGAGAAGATGATGACGAGAGAATGTCAGAAGCAAAGGAAGACAGGGTGATCGATTGGAGGTAGAGAGGCGCTGTAACCAGCCTATGCCACTGGGGCTAGCGGGGGAGACCCGGAGCAGAAACTGCAAATGAAGCCTTGAAGTCCTTTGAATATTGAGAACAGGTCCTGTGGAATCCCCGTTGGCAGGGGCCACAGGTGATCAGAGCGAAGTCACAGGGAAAAGGGCGCCTCCCATGGTGTGGGTCAGAGTGAATTGACCAGATTTCGTAAGGCTCCCCGGGAGAATGACGGGAAGGTACCTGGGCTTTGTCCCATTCCTCGTCGTTGTTGTTGTTGTTGGAGAGTTTAATGTGCTGCTGGAGTTTTAATTAAAATAAATTTAAAAAAAAAACAGCAGTGACTCCTCCTCATTGCCAAGGACATTACAATACAATCTAAAAAGAGCACTATTTTACTGAACAATGAAAACAAATGTTTGCAAAATAACTGCCTGAATATTTATTTTACCTGCTCCTGAACCTTTGTGCACAGCGTCTACAAATCAGGGCTATAGTAAGTCACTTTCATCTTTAATGGAGGACTTTAAGCTCCCATCAGTGAGGTGTGTCAGCGTCTCAGAGACGGTGACTGATTTTGAGCTGCGAAAAATACTACATATATGATTTCATTTTAATACTTCAAGATCACAGAAATCTTACAATTTACAGCTACCATTCAAAAAATGAACCAAACGCGAAAACTTTTAGATATTGTGCGGTTTTGGTTTCGCTGGATTTTCCGCGCATACCGGCCATCAAATCTGCCTGCTGACACGTCAAGTGTTGTCAAACATCTCTGTAGAAGGACCAAATGGTGTTTGAAGAAGGAATTTGAAAACTTTAGAAGACATGACACATTTTTTTGAGACAAATAAAATACACTTAATTCGGACACTTATTTATTTTCCAACCCACCCAGAGCCACAACATAAGTATGAAAGAGCTGTGGGTCGCTGACTCCTGGTCTAGAGTCAAGGGTGGTTGGTGCCACAGAGGGATAATAATAATGAGGGCAAAGCAGAGACGAAGCGGAGCATCCTGATAGCCTGGTGGAAGCCTGCTGCTTTTGGTACGAAGACTCTCAAGTCTCCTTCCTGATAGGAGCAATTTGAAGAGGCTGTGGGATGGGTCAGTGGGGTCACAAGCAATCCTGGTGGTCTTACGGATGAGACGAGTGTGGTAAATTTCTAGAAGGGAAGGGTGAGGGACACCGATCATCATCTAACCTGCTTTCAGTGTGTTGCAGGATCTTGCAGCAGGAGTTGGTGCCGTACCACACCACGATGCTGCTTCACAGAGTGCTTTCGGTTGTCCTTCTGCAAAGGGAGATGATGATGGCGGATGGTGCTCTCACTCTTTTCATTTTTCCGTAGGAAGTCAGGTAAACTAGGAAGTAGGCTTAGCAGCAGCTCTCTGTTATAGACTACGGACGTTTCTGTGTTAAAAATAAAAAACACATCAGGCTGTGGTTCACTACACTGGATCGGATGTGCGCTCGGTGTGTACGACAAGTGTGTAATTGCCCAGTGGGGCAGCTTAGAGGGAACATTGGTCAAGACTATACAAAATAAGCGACATCTTTCAATATCTATGTATTTCTACTCATAACAAATTTTACGCACGTGATTTTTCGTGCTCGACTGCAGATTTGCGAGTGCGATGGTGCGCGGGCGCATACGTGCCCGTGAAATCACAGTCACTGATGATGCCTCTGGGCACACCCAGATCTTCTTGACTGGCTTTGTCACCTTAACCAGCGGTCTTTCTGCAGGAATTAGCATGGTAGTAGTAGTGTGGTCTGAGGCTCCCAGGTGGGATAGGGGGAGGGGATTTATAGGCTCCTTTGTGAGTTGTGTAACCATTTTCCAGGATGTTGTGGGAAATTTATCATGTCCATGATGTTGTGGAAACATGGTCTTGCGGTTAGCCTGGTTAAAATTGCCAGCCACTGCACTGCTGGTGCTGCTTACTGATTAGCCGGTGGTGTTTGTACAGTGCCTCACTCGTGTTGTTTATTGAGCTAGGAGGGATGTTAAATGGCTGCCAGCTGATCAGAAGTAAATTCAGGTAAAAAGGCCGGCAATTGACACATTGGTGTGTGAGGTTTAGAAGTTCTGACAAGATATAGTTGGGCTTACCCTCACACATCGTTTGGGCTCTGGTACCAGTCCTTTAGAGATGGGTTGGACGCTCTTCCGCTCTGGAGTTGTCCATGGTTAAAGGCACCGAGCAGGTGTGGGTACAGTAATCCCTCTATACTAAGAGCATCACCTAATACGGATTCAGTGCATCACTTTTTTTTTTTCCCCCACAACCCTTCCCCACCCCCACTTTGTGTTTTTTAAAATTTCGTGGGGGGTTCTGGTCCTTATTACCATGAAAAATGTGGGATTCTTTCTGTCTGGTAGCATGTGAGCCAGCCTAGCTGAATGGCGTGTTCCAGGATGCTATTGTTGAGCCATCCTTTGATGCAAGCAAAGACAGCACTCACTCACACTTTTTGTAGATATGCATAGTAAACAGATATAGTCTGTTTTTTTTTCCAGTGAGCGTACATTGGCCAGGGTTATGAAAGGGAGAGCGGGCTGGTGCGGGTCAGCTCCGAATTTAGCTCAGACACCTCCGCGCTTGCCCCTCTTCTGCTGATATCTGTTCGCCACATGGCCCTTCCACTCTGGGCTGGGTGCAGGAGTGGGGGTCGGGATTGGCTTCTGGCAGACCGCAGTCAAGTAGCAGTTCTGCGATTGGTGGAGTTATGTCCAAAAATAACGTTCAGTGAATGTCGAGCAGAAACTGGAGTAGATGCGCAACAGTGGATGAATGCGCGATATAGACAGACAAACCCAGTCAGCAGTCTGTCATATGCAGTGAACATTTCAGTCCAGACTATTTTAGTGGTGCACTCATGTCTGAGATGGGTTTTAAATGTAAAAAAATGTTAAACCTGGGTTGGTGCCTACCATACAGCTAGTTTCAACACTGGAATAGATCGGTGTCGCTAAAGAGACAAAACGTAAACTTGGATCAGCTGCTGATCCAGGACACGTTTGGACAAGCTCAGTCCCCCCCCCCCACACACACACAGAAAGTACCACAACTGCGAAAGGCTTTTCTAAAAGACAAGTTGCGGAGGTATGTTGATCTTTTATTTCCTAAAAACTTAGAACAGTGTTGACATGGTTGAATGAAAGCAGCATATGATGTTTGTTGCCGAACAGCAAAACGTTTGACCATTATCAACTCAAAAAACAGAATAATATTGTCTTCAAACGGCGGCACGGCAGAGCAGCTGGGAAGTGTCGCCCTCACAGTGCTGAGGATCTGGGTTCAATCGCAGCACTCCCTGCGTGGTGTTTGCATGTTTTCCCCGTGCCTGCGTAGGTTTAGGTTTTCTCCGGCAGATACTGAATCTCCATCTTTGGTACATTCCAAACGTTGCCAGACTGATGAAGTGCCTGTTCATTAGAAAGGAACACATACAATGAAGAAAATAAGTATTTGAACACCCTGCTCTATTGCAAGTTCTCCCACTTAGAAATCATGGAGGGGTCTGAAATTTTCATCGTAGGTGCATCTCCACCGTGAGAGAGATCATCTAAAAAGAAAAATCCAGAAATCACAATGTATGATTTTGTTAAGATTTATTTGTGTGAAATAAGTATTTGAACACCTGAGAAAACCAAAGTTATAATTTAGTACAAAAGCCTTTGTTTGCAATTACAGAGGTCAAACGTTTCCCGTAGGTGTTCACCATGTTTGCACACACTGCAGGAGGGATTTTGGCCCACTCCTCCACGCAGATCTTCTCTAGATCAGACAGGTTTTTGGGCTGTCGTAAGTATTCCTCCGTCTTCCCGATCAACCGAGCTGCGGAGAGCCGGTCACGGCTGTGCTGCTCGCGGATGTGTATGGAAGTATTCGTCTGTCTTCCTGATCAACTGATACTGGTATTTCTTCATCAGATGAGGATAAATCTGCAAAATCAGTACTAGTCATAATGGTGTCTCGTGTAATTGAGTGTTTGGAACGGCACGTAACACGTCACATACGCCCTCGTAGGTCATATGACTCGCGAAAATGGCAGCGCCTCTGAAAATTCGGAATAGTCGATAAAAAATCTTCTCAAAACACTATTAAATGAGAGAGGATTTAACATCACATTGTCAAGATAGCGTACATATTACATGACATATTAGATGCATTGTTAATGCAAACCACTGGATTTCCCCATTAAATTCTTCTGTCACACCTACGGGACACCTCACCTTTGTTCAGCTGCCATCATACATGTCCTGGACTATTCTAACATATTTCTCCGCCACACCAGACTTACACATGCAGTACCACAGTTCCTCTCGTGGTCCTCTGTCATAGGCTTTCTCTAGATCCACAAAGACACAATGTAGCTCCTTCTGACCTTCTCTGTACTTTTCCACTACTAACCTCAAGGCAAATAATGCATCTGTAGTACTTTCTCGGCATGAAATATTACTCTTGTTCGCAGATACTTAAGTCTGTCCTAAGTCTAGCCTCCACTACTCTTTCCCATAACTTTATTCTGTGGCTCATCAACTTTATTCCCACAGTTCTGAACATCACCTTTGTTCTTAAAAATGGGAACTAGCACACTTTTCCTCCATTCTTCAGGCATCATCTTGCCTGCTAGTATTCTGTTGAATAAGTTGGTCAAAAACTACACAGCCATCTCTCCAAATTGCTTCCTTACCTCCACAGGTATGTCATCAGGGCCAACTGCCTTTCCATTTTTCATCCTTTGTAGTGCCTTTCTGACTTCCCCCTTGGTAATCATTGCCACTCCCTGGTCCTTCACACTTGCCTCTTCAACTCTTCCTTCTCTCTCATTTTCTTCATTCATCAACTTCTTGAAGTATTCTCTCCATCTATTTAGAACACTACTGGCACCAGTCGACACATTTCCATCTCGATCCTAAATCACCCTTACCTGCTGCACATTCTTCTTATCTCTATCCCTCTGTCTGGCCAACCTGTAGAGATCGTTTTCTCCTTCTTTCATATCTAACCTTGTATACATGTCATATGTCTCTTTTTTTAGCCTTTGCCACCCCTACCTTTTCCCTACGTCACATCTCAATGTATTCCTTTCCCCTCTCCTCAATCCTCTGTGTCCCACTTCTTTGCTAATCTCTTTCCTTGTATGACTTCCTGTGTTTTGGGGTTGCACCACCAAGTCTCATTTTCCCCTTTCCTACTAGAAGACACACCAAGTATTCTCCTGCCTGTCTCTCTGATCACCTTGGCTGTAGTAGTCCGGGACCTCATCCTATCCATCGAGATCCTGTCTCACCTCTTTCCGAAAGGCTGCACAACATTCTTCCTTTCTCAGCTTCCACCACATGGTTCTCTGCTCTACCTTTGTCTTCTTAATCTTCCTACCCACCACCAGAATCATTCTACACAAACCTGGTGTACATGTCTTCATATGCCTCTTGTTTAGCCTTTGCCACCTCTAGCTTTGCCCTACGTCGCATCTCGATGTACTCCTTTCGCCTCTCCTCAGTCCTCTCAGTATCCCACTTCTTCTTCGCTCATCTCTTTCCTTGTATGACTCCCTGTATTTTGGGGTTCCACCACCAAGTCTCCTTCTCCCCTTTCCTACCAGATGACACACCAAGTACTCTCCTGCCTGTCTCTCTGATCACCTTGGCTGTCGTCGTCCAGTCTTGCGGGAGCTTCGGTTGTCCATCGAGAGCCTGTCTCACCTCTTTCCGGAAGGCTGCACAACATTCTTCCTTTTTCAGCTTCCACCACATGGTTCTCTGCTCTACCTTTGTCTTCTTAATCTTCCTACCCACCACCAGAATCATCCTACATACTACCATCCTATGCTGTCGAGCTACACTCTCCCCTACCACTACTTTACAGTCAGTAACCTCCTTCAGATTACATCGTCTGCACAAAATATAATCTACCTGCGTGGTTCTACCTCCGCTCTTGTAGGTCACTATATGTTCCTCCCTCTTCTGGAAATAAGTGTTCACTACAGCCATCTCCATCCTTTTTGCAAAGTCCACCACCATCTGCCCTTCAAAGTTCCTTTCCTGGATGCCGTACTTACCCATCACTTCTTCATCGCCCCTGTTTCCTTTCCCAATATGTCCATTACAATCTGCACCAATCACAACTCTCTCGCTGTCTGGGATGCTCAGAACTACTTCATCTAGTTCCTTCCAGAATTTCTCTTTCAACTCTTGGTCACATCCTACCTGTGGTGCATAGCCGCTAACCACATTATACATAACACCCTCAATTTCAAATTTTAGTCTCATCACTCGATCTGATACTCTTTTCACCTCCAAGACATTCTTAGCCAGCTCTTCCTTTAAAATAACCCCTACTCCATTTCTCTTCCCATCTACTCCGTGGTAGAATAATTTAAACCCTGCTCCCAAACTTCTATCCTTACTACCTTTCCACCTGCTCTCTTGGATGCACAGAATATCAACCTTTCTCCTAATCATCATGTCAACCAACTCCTGTGCTTTTCCTGTCATAGTCCCAACATTCAAAGTCCCTACACTCAGTTGTAGGCTCTGTGCATTCCTCTTTTTCTTCTGACGCTGGATCCGGTTTCCTCCTCTTCTTTGTCTTCGACCCACAGTAGCTGAATTTCCACCGACGCCCTGCAGGTTAGCAGTGCCGGGGGCGGGCGTTGTTAACCCGGGCCACGACCGATCCGGTATGGGATTCTTTAGATGAACGCTCATATTTGTTTGGCACAGTTTTTACGCCGGATGCCCTTCCTGACGCAACCCTCTGCATTTATCCGGGCTTGGGACCGGCCTACAGATTGCACTGGTTTGTGCCCCCATAGGGCTGCATTATTTCGCTTCCCATGTACTCATGGTAAAATAATTTAAACCCTGCTCCTTAACTTCTCGCCTTACTACCTTTCCACCTGCTCTCTTGGAGCCACAATATATAAACCTTTCGCCTAATCAACTCCTGAGCTTTTCTGGTCATAGTCCCAACATTAAAAGTCCCTACATTCAGTTGTAGGCTCTGTGCATTCCTCTTCTTCTGACAACGACGAATCGGGTTTCCTCCTCTTCTTTGTCTTCAATCCACAGTTGCTGAATTTCCACTGACGCCCCTGCAGGTTAGTGGTGCCCGGTGGCGGGCGTTATTAACCTGGGGCACGATTGATCTGGTATGGGATTCTTTAGATGAACGCTCATATTTGTTTGGCAAAGTTTTCACGCCGAATGCCCTTCCTGACACAAACCTCTGCATTTATTCTTTCTTGGGACCGGCCTACAGATTTCACTGGCTCGTGGGGCTGGATTTGTGAAAATATACCTACTTAAACTAAATACACGGTGTTTGCATAATTTTAAAACAGGACCGAAAACTTCATATATTCATTCAGGATATTGAAGCCTTTTCTATTTATCAGTTTATGGCTTAATTATAATAAAAAAAAAAACAACTTCACAAATGCTTACCAGTCAGTGTTTCCTACACGATGCATGTCATCCTCCCTGGTTCTGAGTGCATGCTCAGCATCTTCATCGCCAGCTATTTCGTCTGCATTTGAACGTGTGTGTGCTCTATAACTGCCTCAAAATCATAAGCTTTAACTCCTTTATAAAGCTCGCATTGTTCACCATCTCCATGGGACCCTTCAGAATTATATTCTTCGCTCGAATTACCGGGAAATCCATCATCGTTCTCCCGTTGGAGTCGGAACAGTAGCCATGTTTATCTCAACTTCTGACGTCACGTCCCTTTTTGGGCTTTACCGCTGTGTGCTTGTGTATTTCTGGGGAATCTAGCAATGTGTGATCAAATTTTGCCGATTAATTGTAAAATAAAAAGGTTTCCTTCATAATGGATTTCAGATTCCAATTCAGCATAAAAAAACTGTATAATGTAAGCAACAGGTGAACTGAAGCCTTTACATACCCTTTAACTAAACAACAACAAAATTGAGAACTGTTTTTGGCAATGAAGAAAAGAGGATTGCTGTTCGTAAATACCTGAACTTACGATCTTTAAAAACCAAAGGCCAAGTCCGAACACTTGCTGTTATGATTCCGACCTGACTTTCAAAAATGCAAAGCAAAGCAAATTTGTAAAAGCGCATTTCATACACAAGGTAACTCAATGTGCTTTACGTGATTAAAAGTATTCGAAAACAAAGCGATAAAACATTTAAAATGTGATAAAAACAAAAATGACAACAAAATAGATATTTTTAAAAAAGTACAATTAAAACCACGTACAGTGCAAGAAATATGATTTAAAAAGTGGAAATACTCAAAAAACCATGACAGAAAATAACAGTTTTCAACCTGAATTTAAAAACATTCACACTTGGGGCTGACCTCACTTCTGTTGGCAACTGAAATGCTGCTGCACTATGTTTGCTTTGGACTCTGCGTTCCACTATTTGACCTGAGTCAGTCGATCTCCGCGTTCTACTGGGTTTGTAGAGTACAACCTCGGTTTTTGACCACAATCCGTTCCAGAAGGATGTTCGAGAAGTGATTTGTTCAAAATCGAATCAATATTTCCCATTGCAATTAATGGAAAAAGAATCTGTTCCAAGCCTTAAAAAATAGGCTTTTTAAAGCATTTTGTTTTAGCTTTTCCTGATAATAATCTGCATAGTAGAAATACATGTATAGTTTAAATACTTTCTACAATGAAATAATTTAAGATATTTATTCATTATTTCCTTAAAATGTACCCTTTAGTAGTAGAGTAGGCTAGGCTGGGAGTGCATTGCCGTATCTGTAGCGACTCGGCCTCTAGACTTGTAAACTTTTTTTTTTTATGATCAAAACTGTAGGATAACTTTAAACAAGCAATAATGAGGGGTAAAAAAGCAAATTTTTTTCTTTTTTTACATAAAGTAACATACAAAAACGTTAACTTTTAACTTGAGTGAACGAAATCTTTGAAACAAAACAAAAATGCAGAAATGCGAATAGAACAGAGCACTATTAAAGTTCACAAGAAAAAAGCAATGCAAAACCATCAACTATCAAATCTTTTCTATGGGGGTGACTCGCCCCCTGGAAGTTCTTTTCTTTTCCCAAAGAACTTATCTAGTGTCACTTCTTTGGAGCCATGATTGTGGGTTTTTGTCCTCAATAGTAAGAAAAAACAGTAAATGTAGCTACCGCGACACGTCTGCGTACAGAGGCTGCATGATACACAATAATAAAGCGCGTTGTGGGTCAGTTGGTCTGGCTGCCTGCGTTGTTACTTCCGGGTTTTTCGGGGGCGTTGGAATTCACAATAACAAAGCGCATCGTCGGACAGCTGGTCGGGCCACGTGCGTTAAGACTTGACGACTGTAATGGTCTTCTAAATGGACTCCCACAAAAAAGTATTAAACAGCTGCAGCTCATTCAGAATACTGCAGCTCCCGTTCTGAACAGAACAAAGCGGTCAGAGGACATAAAGTGCCTTGTGAAAGTATTCAGCCCCCTTGCATGAATTCTTTGTAGCACCACCTTTTGCTGCAATTACAGCGGCAAGTCGCTTGGGGTATGTCTTTATAAGTTTTGCACATCGAGAGGCTGAAATTCTTGCCCATTCTTCCTTACAAAACAGCTTGAGCTTAGTGAGGTTGGATGGAGAGCGTTTGTGAACAGCAGTCTTCAGCTCTGCCCACAGATTGGATTCAGGTCTGGACTTTGACTTAGCCATTCTAACACCTAAATACGTTTATTTGTGAACCATTTCATTTTAGATTTGGCTTTATGTTTTGGATTATTGTCTTGTTGGAAGATAAACCTCTGTCCCAGTCTCAGATCTTTTGCAGACTCCCAACAGGTTTTCTTCCAGAATGGTCCTGTATTTGGCTCCATTTATCTTCCCATCAATTTTAACCATCTTCCCTGTCCTTGCTGAAGAAAAGCAGACCCAAACCATGAGGCTGCCACCACCATGTTTGACAGTGGGGATGGTGTGTTAAGGGTGATGAGCTGTGTTGCTTTTATGCCAACCATATCCTTTTGCATTGTGGCCAAAAAGTTTGATTTTGGTTTGATCTGACCAGAGCACCTTCTTCCATGTTTGTGTCTCCCAGGTGGCTTGTGGCAAACTTTAATCCAGACTTTTTATGGATATCTTCCTGCCACTCTTCCATAGGTCAAGGCCAGATTTGTGCAGTGTATGACTGATTGTTGTCATATGGACAGACTATCACACATCAGCTGTAGATCTCTGCAGTTCATCCAGAGTGATCATGGGCCTCTTGGCTGCATCTCTGATCAGTCTTATCTTTTTTCGAGGTCAAACTTGAGAGGGACGGCTGGGTCTAAGTAGATTTGCAGTGGTCTGGTACTCTTTCTATTTCAATTTTATTACTTGCACAGTACTCCTTGAGATGTTTAAAGCTCGGAAAATCTTTTTGTATCCAAATCCGGCTTTTAACTTCTCCACAACAGTATCTCGGACCTCCTTGGTGTGTTCCTTGGTCTTCATGATGCTCTCTGTACTTAAACAGGGCCCTGAGACTATCACAGATTAGGTGCATTTATACGGAGACTCATTTACACACAGGTGGATTCTCTTTATCAACATTAGATCATTCAAAGATCCTCACTGAACCTCTGGAGAGTTTGTGCACTGAAAATAAAGTTTTCAGTTTTTTGTTAAAAAAGTATAAAATATCCAATAAATTTCATTCCACGTCATGATAGTGTCCCACTTGTTGTTGATTCTTGACCAAAAATTGTATTTTGATATCTTTGTTTTAAGCCTGAAACGTGGCAAAAGGTTGAAAAGTTCAAGGGGGCTGAATATTTTCAAAGGCATTGTATATTCTCTGACTGCTTTGTTCTGCTCAGAACACTGCAGCTGTTCAATACTTTTTTGGGGGAAGTCCATTCAGAAGACCATTACTGTAGTCAAATCTACTTGAGATAAAAGCATGGATGACTTTTTTCTGGTCTGCTTGACACGTACAAGCCTTTACTCTCCATCTTCTTCAGATAGTAAAAGGCAGTTTTTGTGATTGATTTGATATGACTGTTGAAAGTCAGGTCGGAATGGGTAAAACCACCAAGGTTTTGCACTTGGTCTTTGCTTTTTTTAAAACCAATTCTGTTTTCTTTATTGGCAAAGACAGTTGTCTCAGTTTTGTTTTGGTTTAGTTGAACAAAATTTTGGCTCATCCAATTATATGCTTTAGACAGTGGCAAAACCTCAATTGACCTGTAGTCATCTGGAGACAGCCAAATATAACTGTCACCTGCATATCTATGATAGTCAAAATTAAAGTTTTGAAGAATTTCACTCAAGGGTAGCATATACAGGCTGAACAGGAGGGGTCCAAGAACTGACCCTTGAGGGCCATTTGTTGAGATTAAGCACTTCCAACAGTTACAAAGTAGCTCCTTTCCTCCAGGTAGGACCTAAAACATTTAAGGACTGTTTCATTTAGTCCTACCCACGTTTCCAACCTGTTCAGCGGGATATGATGACCTACTGTATCAAAAGCCACACTGAGATCCAATAAGACCAAAATTGCCACCTTTCCTGAGTCAGTATTCAACCTGAAATAATTTAACACTTTGATAAGAACAGAATCTGTAATGTAATGAGTTCAGAAACATGATTGAAATTTGTCAAAAAGTCCATCTAAATACAAGAAATTCCTCAGTTGATTAAAAATAACTTTCTCAAGAATCTTTGCGATCAAAGGGAGATTTGAGATCGGCCTATAGCTTGCTGACATGGAATCGTCCAGTGCTCTGTTTTTTAGAAGAGGTTTAACAGGAGATACTTTAAGAGCTTTTGGAAACTGAGTTAGCAATTATTTGCTGCAAATCAGCGAGCACTGACTTCACAATAGTTTTGAAAAAGTCAGATGGTCTGAGTCGAGACAGCTATGGATGGTTTCAGCTGCTGAACAGTTTTCCCTACAGTTTTTTGTCAACTGTATCAAAATCTGACAAGCTAATAGTTTTCCCTGGGTGGCTTCAGATGTAAAATAATTTTGTCATTTTACTGATATGTGCTGACATTTGACCTGATGGATTCGAGTTTTTCACTGAAATAACAGACAAACTCATTGCATTTGTTAGCTGTTACGTGATTTGGATCTATGTAATTCGGTGTGTCTGTGTGTATGTGTGTGAGCTTGTCAACCACAGCAAACAGAGCACGAGTATTGTTGAGGTTCTTGCTGATGATTTTAGAAAAGTGTTGCTGTCTAGCCCTAACTAACTCTTGGTTACATTATATTACATAATTACAAAGACATTGTCTATAGAGGTCATAGTTAATTTGGAGTTTAGTTTTTCTCAACTTGCGTTCTGCTTGTGATCATCATTGTGCTCCTCCACGGTGTTCTAGATTGCCTTAGGATGGTCTTAGTTTTAACAGGAGCGACAGTATTCATGGCATTTGTGTTTTTCAAGGTGAAATTGTCCAAAAGTTCATCAACTCTCTCAGCATTCACAGTCTTAGAGATGACCAGATCTAAGATGTGACCTTGAGTGCAAGTTGGACTTTTAACATGTTGAGAGAGGTCCAATGTGTCTAGTATGGCAGAAAGTTCTTTGGATGTTTCTTCCATGTTATTGTTAACATGAGTGTTAACGTCCCCTGTTATGACAAGTTGTACTCAGTAAAAATACTGACAGCGGTTCTGAAAAATCCTCCATAAATTTTCAATTGTATCTTGGAGGTCTAGAAATTATTAAAACAATAACCTTTAACTATAAAACACAGATATTCAAAAGAGCTAAAATCACCCAGTGTAATTTCTTTACATTAAAATAATGACTTAAAAATAATAGCAATACTACCACCTTTTTTCCCTCTTCGACAGTTGTTCATATTAAAATTCACTGGTTTTGCCTCATTTAAAATGCAATTACAGCTACTTTGTTTCCCACGATTCATTTAGTAATAAAAAGTTGAGATCACAGGTTGTAGTGATGTTATTAATCAACATTGATTTGTTACCCAGTGACCTGATATCAAAAGCAGCTCGTTTCGCAGAGATAGCTCGAGACAATGGGTTGATAGACTCACGTTTTACCCACACTAAGTTGGAAGTTCAACTTTTTTTGTGCCATATATCTTTAACCAACTTTCTGTCTCTTGTGATTACAGTTATGAACAATGCCTGATCTCCATAGGGGTCTGATTTATTTTGGAAAAGACCCAGTAAATATGTCAGCTTTACAGATAAGAGTCTTGATGGGTAGAGGCCTCTCTCATCTTAGTGGATGGTGGTTTCAGGCGATGGGGGGATGGGAGGAAGTTGTTGGGGTGGAATGGGCTGTACTGCATCATTGGCAATCGTCTTTATCCTATCCATCAGACCCAACATTGCATTCAGGCTGGGAGAGAGGGAGCCAACATCTACTGTGGATTGTGTGGTTGTCTTAGTCATAGACAGTAATTTCTGAGGTGTGGATGGCTCCAATGGGGCAGGAAGAACTGTGGGAGATTTAAAGTGCTGGCTAATTTGCTTATGTTTTAGTACTTACTGTTCTGTGTTGTCATGTCAATTCTGCACTAAGTTGCTACTTTAACACTAATAGTTATAGGTTCACGTTGATTTAACTAACTTGTGTGGTGTACATTACCAAGTAATGGTTCCAGTTAAGCTCATGCTTTCTTTTTGGGAATGGATAAGTGATGGTCTTGCGGCTTGGCAGCTGCTGTTATTAGAATTGCCACAACAAAATTAACCCCAGACAGAGATGCACTTGCAAAAAAAAAAAAAGTAACAAAAGAACACAGTTCCATTATAAGTAAATCTAAATACTAACACTACAATGCCCTTTTCTTTGAGTTATTTTTCATATGTAAGCATCTGCTTGTGTCTTGGCCACTTGTCAAATTTTGAACATCAGTGCGGCCCCTGAACTAAAATGTTTGGCCATCCATGATCCATGATTTACTTCGTGGTCTTATTGTTAAAAATGATTGTGGACTATTGCACAGTGCCGGAAAAAGTGGGATCTGAGGGTTGACGGCAATCCAACTGACAAGAAGACGTCTTGTTGAGAACAATTTTCTTGCGAGGAGTGATTGATTGAGTGACGGGAAATATGCGCGAAGGTGCGTCGCAGTCTACACGAACGTAACTTGTAGGAAGTACAGTTAAATTCCGTGTAACGAGGGCGGACTCGTCTGTATCGGTCACAGTTAAATTCCGCGTAACGTGGGCGGACTCGTCTGTATAGGTTACAGTTAAATTCCAGGGATGAGAATTTTCCGCTGATCGGCGGAGTTCCGACTTTTTCAGACCAAAATGACCATTCTCGCGATAAACATTAAAACTTGTTTGCGGCATATTACTCGATTGGACAACAGAGTTATACAGTATAATGATCCAATCATGTTAGTGGTTAATGGAGTTTCACCATTGCCGTGTACATGTGTTCTCGGTTCTCAGAAATCGCAGTGTAACTTGTTAGTTAGCCAAGTAATGGTGTGTGGGACTTAGCGCGAACTGAGCGTTGTGTTCAAGGTTTTACGATGGCGAAAGTGTTAGATAAAAAGGATGAAAATCGAGGGAGGGCAATTGACAAGGATACTGAAATCAAAAAGTGTTTCAGACAGGCATGGCTTGAAAAAAGTGTAACCGTGCAGATAGGACTGAAAACGGTATCAACATGTCTAACCGAACACGTACAAAAAGTGGACATTCCCGGCAAAGTGCTGTGCCGGATAGGAGCAAAACATATCCTGGAGGAAAGGCAAGATTCTTCCGCCCTTCTGGGTAGAAGCTTGAGGAATGCCAAGCAAGAGTATTTAACAGTCACCCTGTCTAATACAAAAACACCAACCGTACACACTAGGTATAGTGTGTTGGCTCCAAATTCGCAAAATGGGGGAAAATATTAGTAAACAAAAGGAAAGACAACTTAACTGGCAAGCATTAGAAATTTGTCCCAGCACAAAGCCCAGATAAGGTAAGATATTTACATAAATATATAACAAAATATAATTCCGCTGGCCATCTTAATTCGCCAAAATAATTCAGATGAAAAATGACAGATTGTAGAAATAAAGGTGACCTTGCTAAAAATAATTCAGCTGAAAAATGACAGATTGTAGAAATAAAGGTGACCTTGCTAAAACGACCTAAGATGGGTATGACGATACCTAATGGTGGTTACAAGAGAGGAAGGAGGCAGAAAAAGGAAAGAACAAGATAATGAATAGAGAAAAACAACCACACCCTCTACCCTGACTTACACCACCGCACAGAATGACTTAATCAGACGGAACTGACTTGAAATGGTCGTAAAGACTGAGAGTGCTACTATCTCCCGCGCAGACTGCTGCACAAATGACCAACTTATCACCAAGTTAGGCGACTTGTGACCAAGGTTCCAAATAATTAACCCCGACACACAAAATGGCGCTGGTTCAGACTCCCACAGGCCTTGGAAGACAGACGCTTAATGTTGTCACATGTGTCACTGTTTAAACCATATAACACACACTCAGAGTGGCTGTGAGGATTTGTCCAAAGAGAACAAACCGCAACTAATTTGAAACTAGACGAGGAAAATTTGAAAAGTCCAGGTTAGGTCAGGCTATCACCTTCATCAAAAGTGACGCGGTATCAACTCTTACCTCTTAACAGAGGAAGAGGAAAACATTTTTAAAAGTCTCAGAATGCATATGGTCAATAGGACTATCAGATGTGGGACTCATTTGGGGAGTGCAACCTGTACAAATTAGACCTAAAATATAATATAGGCTATTTATGAAACAATATCCATTAAAACCAGATGCATTAGACGACATAAAGCAAGTTATTGAGTCATTAGTTAGTGCAGGGGTAATAATTAAATGTCCAGACAATCCCTGCAACACACATTTTTCGAGAAAAAAAAAGGCACCCACATCAGGAGGTTGGAGAACGGTTCAAGACCTCCGAGCAGTAAATGCTGCCGTTAACACAGCGAGCAACTTGTGTCCCAGACAAACATACACATTGCTGAATTAATTAAGATGAGATAGAAACGTTTTTACAGTAATGGATTGAGTTGCATTTGAAGGCAAAAATACACATTTACCAGGTTACCTCAAGTATCCTATGAAAGGCCAACAATTTATTCACAAGTTATGACAGCTAGTATGTCCAGATTTTAACTATCAAGTGGCAGTCAAATTCTACTTCATGAAGATGGTGTTTTGCTTGCATTACCCCACAAGGAAACTTGCAAAGTGATACAATAGCATTGTTAAAACATTTAGCACAGGAGGGACACAAGGTTAGCAAGAACAAGTCAACAAGATAAGAGCTTAGGACACAACCTTTTTTGCGCAGCAAGAACAATTTTAGATGATAGAAAAAAAAAAAGTTGTACTTAGTGTACCAAAACCACAAACAAACTATGCAGCAATAACTGTGCCTTTGTCCAAATTAATGTATGAGGAAGACCTCAAAATGACATTATTGTTAAACTGGACAGAAGAATCAGAAAAAGTTTTCTGTGAGATAAAGAAGGAACTAGTGCCAGATTATAGCAAATCCTTTATGTAGATACTAGATTGTAAAGGTCATTTTATGACCTCAGTTTTAGTGCAACATACTCAGCGTAGCACGTGCATTATCCAGTATGTAAGAGCAGTTATTGTGACATCTATTGCTGTAGAAACAAGTTCAACCATAGTTTTTGTCCATCCTCTGATTCTAAAGAGAACCTACCACATGCAGTCACTGTACTGCGTACTGAGACAAAAAAAAGCGAAGGCGAACCCAGCAACAATTTTTACCACGTTATGAAGATGGTGCAAAACGTGATAGTCAAAAGTTAGCAGAAATATGAGCCAAAAGTAGAAATGGCCTGAGAGAGCAACAGTGCATGTTTTTGCGCAGCATGGGAAGAAAAAAAATAGGGGGATGAATTCATCCACAGCCAAAGTAACACATGCGAAATTGTTAGCTGATTTAATTATTGGAATGCAAATGCCTAAAAAATTGTTATTGTATGCAAATGCCCCACACATACATCAAACAAAGATTTGATTTCACTGGGAAATGCTTTGCTAATAGAATACTAAAGCAAGCTGCATTAAAAAAAAAAAAAAACAAAGATAAAGGACACATTAAGTAGATATGTGCAAGTAGAACGGTGCTGAGGGAGGACTTGAAGACAGTGGGTGTTAGAGAGGTGTTTTATGGTTCCATTATTTGAAGTTAACAAGGTACACATTAACTCGTGATTGTAAAAAAAGATTGTGTAACTGTGGTAAGAAAAATCCTTTGTGAGCAATATGTGAGAGTGAGCAATATGTTTCTAGAGCTGCAAAAGTTTCACACTATCCCACCATAGAGTTTTTAGTATTCGGAGTTGTTACATGGCCTTTTATCTTTCCACTTAAAAGTGTATTAAATTAAACATTATATGTTTTTGATATGGGAAAAAAAAACAAGACTATAACTTAGTTTGTAACAAAGACGGACGGATATTTTAGTTATAAAAATATTTGCAGTAATCACCCCTCGGATCGGGTTATGATCCAAACCACCCCCACATCAAATGAAATCCGTGAGATTTAACTACACCCTAGGTGTATTTTTATAGGATTTATGACAATTTGTTTTTAGATCTTTAAATGAGTTTTTAAAAAAATACAAACAGAATTTTTATTGTGTGAGAGAACGAGCAATGATTAAAAAATGGTTAGAACACATTTTTAAGAAAAATAAACAAATTGAACAAAAAAAAACATCAATCTTATATAGTAATACATAAGCATGAACCGTCATACAGTGTAAGATGACTGTATATGGGACGCATTGTATATACAGTAAGGATTGGAAATGTATGCAGGTGTTTTATTAACATCACTTGTTTTTTGTGTTGTAAAAAAACATTTTTGACATGCTCATCTGTCTACCTTTCTCAGCAATCCAAAGACTGCCTACGCCTCGATGAGACCATGTTAGTCAAACAGCTTTTGCCAGAGATCTGCCATTTCATCCATACATACCGTGAAGGGCATCAGCATGTAGCTGAACTCCGAGCTTCAGCCTCAGCTGTTCTCTTCTCTCTTAGCTGCAACAACTTCAACGCTGTTTTCAGCCGTATTTCCACCAGGTATCTCGTTACACTATTTTTCTTTGTTAAATTTTTCTGATGGTTCATCAAATTTTTGCAATCCAAGATTGCTATTTGGATGTATCCTGCTGTCTTTATCGGGTCAAGGGATGATGGTTACCACACTGAGTTTTTTTTTTCCCGTTATAGTAAACCCACCTATCTTTTTTTTTTTTTTTTTTGTGCCACTGCTCTGGCGGAAATTTTTGGTTGACATGATGATTAGGATAAAGTTTGGTTGATATATTCTGTGTCCAGGAAAGGAGGTGGAAAAGCAGTAAGGTGAGAAGTATATAAGTGGGATTAAAATTATTTTACCACGGTGTAGCTGGGAATAAAAATCGAGTAGGGGTTAATTTAAAGGAAACGTTCGCTAAGAATGTGTTGAAAAGGTAAAAAGAGTGCATGACTGAGGCTGAAACTTGAAATTGAGGGTGTTAGTCTCCTCCAAAAGTATTGAAACAGTAAGGTCAATTCCTTTTTTTTTTTGTTGTATACTGGAGACATTTGTGTCTCAGACCAAAATATGCATATGAGACAAAAGTTTACAATTCAAGCTTTCATTTCATGGCATTAATGTCTAGATGTGTTAAACCAGTGGTCCCTTAACCACTGGGCTGCAGATCAGTACCAGTCCATGGATCAATTGGTACCGGGCCGCTGAAGAAATAATCAATTAGTTCCGTTGTATTCCTTATCAGAGTCTGAACAATCTTTTATCTTGAAAAATGACTGGATTCTCTTGGTTACATCTCGGTCACTTGAGCGGCAAAATTGACCCCAAGAAGCTAGCAACTTCCAAGAAAAAGAAAGTTATTAACAACATCAAAGCACATGCCCTTAACTCTCCATTTTTTGAGGAGCTTTGTGTATACATGGACACGGAACACACACGGCTTCTCTTACACACAGAAATCAGATGGTTATTTAGAGGGAAATCGCTCGCAAGAGCGTTTGAATTACAAGAGCCGCTGCAAAAATTTCTCTTAGAAAAGAAGTCTCCACTGGCAGCACATTTCAGCGATGATGGATGGGTCACAATACTGGCTTACTTGTGCGACATATTCAGCCTGGTCAATGAATTGACCCCTCCGTACAGGGCACTTAACCATGCCTCTTGAAGTGACGTCACGCCACGTGCGTTAACGTCAGACAAACAATTAGCAAAAATGGCGGCGCAGCAAGAAAAGAATAGAGCGAAACTGTCCGACTTACCGGCTGAATTCTCACTCGCATTCTTAGCTATCAGTGAAATATCGTTGAAAAGCAGATAGCAGGGTTTCAAGTATTTCGGCGACGGAGAAACCATTGATATTAGCGCGAGATCTTTCCAGAGTCAGAGAAAGACCGAGAAGCCACACAATATGATATATTATAACCCAAAGATGAATTCGTCATTGACAGTTTCCTATTTTCGTGTTACCTATCACACTTGTGTGCAGAATCTGTATGTGTATCTGTATAGCCGTTTGTGAACCGTCGTATGAAGGAAAAGAAGGCGAATCTTGATTTACGAGTTGTTTCTCTCGTTTTCTTTGTGTAACGTCACGCGCTCCCCTCAATAATTATTCTTGAATTAGTGCCGAACCTACGTAAGTCCCGACCGAGTATGACAATCACTACTTTAGTGTCCTCAAACATCCTTCCTTCAGTCTTGGTGTCTCGGTGCATGTCGAAGGCTTTTAGGACTGCTAGTCCGGTTTAGCTTAGCTAATTAGCCGCGAACAAAGGGACACGTTTGTGCAGTCAGATCATCGCAAAATATCGCTCAACACAGATCAAGTGTGTCAATCATTCACACTTAGCTATATTATGCAAGCGAAGAACTGCTAATTCATTTATATGAGACATGTATTGAAAATCAAATATAGGGCATACCTTCGTGCAAACACAGCCCGGTTTACCGTAGCCGGAAACAGAGACACGTTTGTGCAGTCAGATCATCGCAAAATATCGCTCAACACAGATCAACTGTGTCAATCATTCACACGTAGCTATATTATGCAAGCGAAGAACTGCTAATTCATTTATATGAGACATGTATTGAAAATCAAATATAGGGCATACCTTCGTGCAAACACAGTCCGGTTTACCGTAGCCGGAAACAAAGAGACACGTTTGTGCAGTCAGATCATCGCAAAATATCGCTCAACACAGATCAAGTGTGTCAATCATTCACACGTAGCTATGTTATGCAAGCGAAGAACTGCTAATTAATTCATATGAGCCATGTGTTGAAAATCAAATATGGGGCTTACCTTCGTGCAAACATATCTGTTCCGGTTGATGGATTCAGTTGATGATGCGGTCTTCCACAAAATTTGATCCATCGAAGACATTTTTCGTACTCGGTCTTCTGTTCCGGTTGATTTTAAATGGATTCAGTTGATGATGTGGTGTTCCACAAAGTTTGATCCATCAAAGACTTCTTTCGTACTGGGTCTTCGGTTTTGGAAAGGGTACGAATTGAACTCCACCAACTTGCCTTTCAGGATACCTGTCGTCACTATTACAAAGTCGGTGACTACACCTCTTAACCATATCTATTGTTAAAGAACCCAAATACGCGATAAAATGCTAACAAAATCTATACTGGACCATGCAACGTTGTCTGAGGGAACGGCGAGTGCAAAAAAGGGGCGTGGTTTATGCAGATCTCTGGCCTCTGATTGATCAGCGACCCGGAGACGCAATTTCTACAGAGGGGTCAATTCAATCTGCCACTTCAGGGAAAACTGACAACAGTCTTCAAGTTGTCAGATAAAGTAGCTGGGTTTAAAGTCAAACTGGATTTGCGGGGATGACGCATGAAGAGAGGCATATTTGACATTAGCGGGGATTTTGTGTGAGACTGAGCCTTCATTCTCCCAGCTGGTGCACTTGTCCTTGCTAATAAAAGAGTTTGAGCGCTACTTCCCAACCAAAAAGGACCCACGAACTGCCAAGGGATAGATCTGCGACCCACTTGTTCACAAAACAGTTGAATCCAGCATGTCTGTGCAAGAAGATCAAGTGCTGATCACAAACAACTGTGCCTTTAAAGGTAATTTTGAGACAACAACTCTACCAATGTTCTGGATTAAAGTCATGGTAAAATACCCGGAGATCGCTACCAAAGCACTGAATACCCTGTTGCCATTTCCAACATCCTATCAGTGTGAAAAGAGGTGTTCTGCAGTGAACGAAACAACGGAATAGAGTGGACATAAAGCAACACACTTCAGGTGTCATTGTCTCCCATTATCCCCAGATGGACCATTTCATTACAGAAAAACAAGCTCGGGGCTCTCATTCATTTAGCGTTATGGTGAGTTCAAATTTTCATGCACTTTAAATTCATTTTTTTTTTTTTATGTTTAAACTTTAATACAGTGCACCAGAGTCAGGTCTGTTCGGGTTGTGGTCGCCAACATGGGGAGGTGAGTTAGAGGGTAGAGGAGATGGTTCAAACGGACATTTATTTCAGCTGTTGAAAAATAACATTCATGGAGTGTTTGATGATAAAATTTGAACTGTTGTATAGGTATATTTAGATAAAAGAGAAATGTGGAGTTGCTGTTTTTTTTTTCACATCTATTTTTTTATTTCATTATATTTTTATTATTATATTCATGATCATGTTTATTATCTTTGATATTAAATACAAACAATCTACGTAACCCCCCTGGTCCGTGGTAAAAAATTGTCAAGCAGTGACTGGTTTGCAGTAATAAAAAGGTTGGGACCACTGTGTTAAAAAACTCAAGACAGAGCATCTACCACTACCATCATGAGTTACATGACAAGTGAGCATGTTCCAGAAGCAGATATACAAACCCACGCCATGAATTTGCTTCTATCATGCTTCACAGATGGATTTGTGTGTATTGGATTGTAAGAAGATCTTTTGTTTCTCCATACTTTGGCCTATCTATTACTTTGTTAGAGTTTAATCTTTGCGTCATCAGTCTAGAAAACTCGGTTCCAAAACCTTTCTCGCTCATCCCTGTATTTTGCAAAATCCAATCTGGCCTCCTGATGCTTTTTAATTGACAAGTGGGTTGCAGCATGTGGTATGGCTTCTATTTCTTCTCTTGAAGCATTCTTTGAACAGTTTTCATGGGTCCGTTGCCAAAACTGATGTTTTCCACAAAGCAACTAAAGGGTTTCCTCGCTATTTCACGCTTCACATTTTGCAGCTTCAGTGCTTCGAGGGTTTTTATTAATGAAAAAAAAAAACAAAAAACAACAGATATTGTGGAAAGACACGTTGCTACAAAGTGCGTGATTGGTTCTCGGTGTGACATCGACCAATAAGAGCATGAGGGACTTTATCCCATGGTTGCATATCATCGAAGCCTCACACAGCAACTTCCCACCCATTTCCTTGTTGTACGCGTTGTCTCGTCCACGCTGTTGATCGTCTCGTTTGAACTGTATCTTAGTGTTGTGTTCGTGATAACTTTTTACGTGATAGCATTTTTTGATTAAGGAGTTACAATACCACCTCAGCATTGTGCCCCAACGCGGTTTTTCACATATCACGTGGTGTTCTAGTCCCCATTAACCTCGAAAAACAACTGATTATTGTACTGGCACTGTATGATAGCTGGGGGCTGTGCCATACTGTTCCACGCCCACCCTCCTCCTTTAACTTCCGCATGTTAGTCATGTCCACCTTTCCTCGATACAGGCAGCTCATGAAAGTCACACAGCAACATTCAGATTTTGGAACTCGGTGCACACATAAGGCTTTCAAGACTATAATGCGCCCTGTCCATTTTAGAGAAAATTTAAGACTTTTAAGTGCGCTTTATGGTTGTGAAAATACAGTAATTGGGAGGAGCGTCATCATGTAGCAAGACAATGACCCCAAACACATTGCCAACACAGCAAACGACTTCATTTTTTTCCCCAAAAAAGGAAGGTCTAACATTGGCCAAATCTGTCATTGGTCCTTTACCAAATGGAGCATGCATTATACCTCCTAAAGAGGAGACTGAAGGGAGAAACTCTCTGGAACAAACAGGAACTGAAAGAGGCTGCAGTAAAGGCCTGGAAAAGCATTTCAAATGAAGAAAACAACAATTTGGAGAAGTACATGGGTCACAGGTTTGATGCAGTTATTGCAAGTTCATCATCTCTTCCAATACTTTCACACACTTGAAAGTTCTTGCACCTCAAACATAAGGTTCTCTGTCCCGAGTTGTTTAACACATCTAAATTTAAATACAGTGAAACGAAAGCTGGAATACTGAACTTTTCTCATTCATTTTTTTGATCTGAAACCCACATGTTTTCAGTTTACAGCAAAAACAAAGGAATTGACCTTGCCATTACAATAGAACATAATACCTTTGGAGCGGACTATATGTAATGTGATTAGTTGCAATGACCTGCAGGTAGCATGTAACCCTAAAGATGAAAGAGAAATTCTGGAAGGAACAAGATAAAGTAATTCTTAGAAACGTAAACAGAGACTCTCAATTTGTGCAGATTGCATTGGACATATTGGTGGAGGAAACGGGTGATTAAGAAGTGATGGGTAAGTCTGGAATCGAGGAAAAGAACTTGGCGGAAAAGATGGTGGTAGACTTTGACAAAATGATGTAAATGGCTATAGTAAACACTATCCACCAGAAGATTCGGGAACATAGTGTGACCTACAAGAGTGGAAGTAGAGGTATGCAGGTGGTTTACATTTTATGCAGACGATCTATCCTGGAGGAGGGAACTGACTGTAAGGGGAGTGTGTGGCTAGACAGCATAGCATGTGTAAGATGACTGTGGTAGTTGAGAGGAAGATTACGAAGATAAAGGCATAACAGAAAACCATGTGGTGAAAGCTGAGATATATTTGTGTTTTCTGGTAGGAAATGGGTGAAGGACACTACATGAAATCGTAGAACGAAATAGGAAAATTGAGAGGACCCCTGAGAGGAAAAATGAATATGGAATGTAATATGGAAATGCAATGTAGGGCCAAGGTAGCTGTGGAAAATGCCAAACAAAGACATAAAGTAGGTACAGTCCGTACAGTGGGTATGGAAAGTATTCAGACCCCCTTAAAATTTTTAGTGATATTGCAGCCATTTTCCAATCATTTAAGTTTATTTTTCCTAAATGTACACACAGAACCACATATTGACAGAAAAAAGCAGAATTGTTGAAATTTTTTGCTGACCTTTTAAAAAAGAAAAACTGAAACATCTCACCACCATAAATATTCAGATCCTTTTTTCAGTATTTAGTAGAAGCACCCTTTTGAGCTAATACAGCCATTAGTCTTTTTGGGAATAATACAACAAGTTTTCACACCTTGATTTGGGGATCCTCTCCCATTCTTCCTTGCAGATCCTCTCCAGTTCTGTCAGGTTAGATGGTGAACATTGCTGGACAGCCATTTTCAGGTAATTCTAGAGATGGTTAATTGGGTTTTAATTCACGGCACTGGATGACTGCATGGGCAATTCAAGAACAGTTACAGAGTTGTTCTGAAGTGAATTATTTATTTTAGCTGTGTACTTCAGGTCATTGTGTTGACGGAAAGTGAAACGTCGGCCCAGTCTGAGGTCTTGACTACTATCAAGAAGTTTTTCGTTTAGGATATCACAGTACTTCGCCACATTCATCTCTCCTTTGATTGCAACTAGTCCTCCTTTCCCTGCAGCTGAAAAACATTCACACAGCATGACGCTGCCACCACCATTCCTCAGTGTTGGGACTGTATTGAGCAGGTGATGAGCAGTGCGTGGTTTTCTCCACTCTTAACTCTTGGCATTAGGGACAAAAAGTTATTTCTTGGTCTCATCAGATCAGAGAATCTTATTTCTCACCATCTTGGTGTCCTTCAGGTGTTTTTAATTTGTGAGTGGCGGCTTCCCTTGGGCCGTCTCTGAAATAAGGCCCCAACTGGTGGAGGCCTGCAGTGATGGTTGATTTTCTAGAGCTTTCACCCATCTCCCACTGCATCTCTGATGTGAGGCCAGCCACGATGATCTTGTGATGGTTCTTTACCACTCTCACCAAGGCTCTTCTCTCCAATTGCTCAGTTTTTTTTGTGTAACCATGTTAATACCTGTGCCTTGTCACAATTTTATCTCTGAGCTCTTGAGGCAATTCCTCTGAGATCGTGATTCTCATTTGCTCCGTTATGCACTGTGAGCTGTAAAGTCTTATATAGACAGGTCGTGTGGCTTTCCTATTCACGTCCATTCAGTATAATCAAACAGAGCTGGACTCAAATGAAAATGGAGAATGATATCAAGGATGTTTCAAAGAAATGGACAGGACCTGAGTTAATTCTTACATCAAATGACCTGAATTCTTATGGCTGCCTGATACTTGTTTCTCGTATTTAATCTGCAAAAATTCCAACAGTTGTTTTTTTCTGTCAATATGGGGTGCAGTGTTCACATTAATGGGGATAAAAAGAAACAAATGATTTTATCAAATGGCTGAATTATTAGAAAGAATAAAGAATTCAGGGGGTCTGAATACTTTCCGTACCCACTGTACAGAGAAGGTCAGAATGCGCTACATTGTGTCTGTGTCGCTGTAGAGAAAGCCAATGGGAGAGTACCCAGAGAGGAACTGTGGTACTTCATGCAGAAATCTGGAGTCCCAGAGAAGCGTGTTAGGATAATAGAGGACATCTAAAAGGGTAACAAAAGAGTGGCGAGGTGTTCTGTAGGTGTGACAGAGAAATTTATGGTAGACGTGGGACTGCATCAGGGGTCAGCTCTGACCCCCTTCCTGTTTGCAATGGTGATGCCTAGCTGACAGATGAGATTAGACCGGACCACCATGTTTGCGGATGATGTGAGCTGCAGTGAAAGCAGGGAGCAGATGGAGAAACATTAAGGTGGAGACATGCACTGGAAAGGAAACAAATGATTTGTTGAAGTAAGAATATATGTGAATGTATGTGAGAGGTGGAGAGGGAAGTGCAAGGGTACAGGGAGAAGCAATAGCAAGTGTGGAGGACTTAAAATACTTGGCATCAAGAGTAATGGTGAGTGCAGTAAGTAAAGGCAGAAATGGGTCCAAACATGTTGGAACATCTGAAGAGTATCTGCTAGGATGAAGGACATAGTTTTAAAAGACCGTGGTGAGGCCAGCCATCACAGGGATTGGAGACAGTGAGACTGAAGGAAACACAGGAAGCAGAACTGGAGGTGTCAGAAAAGAAGATGACAAGGTTCTCTCAAGGAGTGACCAGTTTGGATATGATTAGAAATGAGCTCATCAGAAAGACAGAGGAGGTCCAAAGAGGAGGTTGATGCATGAAAGGAGGGCATTTCGTGTTACTAAGGATGATACAGACATGAAAAAAGATGATGTGCTCGGATAAACCCTAATGGGACAACTTGAAAGGAAGATGATGATAAGAAACCAATCCCAAATTAAAAATTGAACACCTTCGAGATGGTACCACTTATTGTGGTACGGCCAGTCCGTGCCATTTGGTACAGGGCTCCTCAAATAAATTGCATATTTTTTGTGGAATGGGAGATGGGGTATCCCTCCACCCCACTAGCCGTGATATTTTATGATGTTCAATAGATCCCCATAATCCCTACATAACCATAATCCAGAAATGGAGCACCATAAAAATAAATTTTATACATTTTTTTTTTTTTAAATCCGTTTTGAGCAGCACTGCAAAATGAAATATCACTTTGTCCTTATATAGTGGGGGTGGGGGGACTTGCGTGAGAAAGTGGAGTTGAAGCCACAAATTTACATGTACTGAGCAAAAACACACTTCATTTTTTTGTGTCAGCATCTGAAGTCGAATCAGATAAACCCTCTCCTGCTTCAGGTCAGTCAGAATCAACAAAATTATTTAGTTTTGTTAAATGCCACAATAATGAGAGAATTTATTTTCTTTGAGGTCAAAAATTTACCTTCCTTAGTATGGAGTAATATTTCCTTTCCACTGCATGACTTGGGTCAAATGGTTTGGGTAACGTTCCACAAATGAAATCCTGGGCTATTCCTCCTGACAGATTGCCTTGCTCGCACACGCCTTTTCAGGTATGACCACAAATTTTCGATAGGTTTTAGATCAGGGCTTTGTAACTGCAACTCCAAGACATTTTTATCCTCAAGCCACTATTTAACCATTTTGTCAGTATGCTTAAGGTCATCGCCATTTGGAAGACCCAATTGTGCCCGAATTTTTGCTTTCTGGATTATGTCTTAAGATGTTGCCTTAATATTTTCATGTAATGTTCTTTCTTCATGATGCCATCTATTTTATGAAGGGCTCCAGTTCCTGCTATAGCAAAACAGTCCTACAAAATGATGCTGCCACCTCTATACTTCACAGTTGGTATGGTGTATCAGGTTTACAAGCGTCCTCCTTTTTAGTCCAGATGTAATGTTGGTTGTTGTGACCAAACAGCTCCACTTTGATCAGACCACAGGACAGTTCTGGGGATGATTTGCACATTTCGGTTCAAAATACGTTAATCTCCGTCTCATTCCTGAGCGGTGTAATGGCTGGACATTCCCATGATGTTTTTACATATAGTGCCCTCTGTAATTATTGGCACCCCTGGTCAAGATGTTTTTTAGCTTCTAATATTTTTTTTACTAAATAATATGGGACATTAATGGAAAAAAAGAAAAATCCAATCTTTGAAACAAGTGCATTTATTCAGTGGGGAAAACAATCCCACATAAAGTAATAATTATTTGACATCAAATTAAGTGTGTCACAATTATTAGCACCCCTGGTATTAATACTTTGTACAACCCCCTTTTGCCAACAAACCAACACCTAATCTTCTCCTATAATGTTTCACAAGATGGGAAAAGACAGAAAGAGGGATCTTCAGCCATTCCTCTTTGGAGAATCTCTCTAAATCATCCAGAGACCTGGGTCTTCTCCTCTTCAGCTCACCCCACAGGTTTTCAATGGGGTTGAGGTCTGGGGACTGGAATGGCCATGGGAGGAGCTTGATTTTGTGTCTGAACCATTTCTGTGTAGATTTGGCCATATGTTTCGGGTCATTGTCTTGCTAAAGGCCCAGTGATGACCCATCTTAAGCTTTCGGGCAGAGGGCAACAGATTTTGATTTAAAATTTCTTGGTATTTCAAAGCATGCATGATGCCATGCACATTAACAAGGTTCCCAGGGCCTTTGGAAGCGAAACAGCCACACAGCATCACTGACCCACCCCCATACTTCACAGTGGTTATGAGGTACTTTTCGGCATACGTATCTTTTGTGGCACGCCCGACCCACTTAGTGTTTGTTCCCTAAAAGCTCAATCTTGGTCTCATCTGACCAAAGCACACGGTCCCAGTTGAAGCCCCAATACTGCTTGGTGAACTCCAGACGTTTGCATTTATGATTTGAGTGAGGAAAGGTTTTCTCCTTGCATGCCTCCCAAACAGCTTGTTGGTGTGTAGACAGCGCCTGATGGTTGATTTGGAGACTTTGTGACCCCAGGATGCTACCATTTGTTGTAATTCTGTAACAGTGAGCTTTGGAGATCTTTTGATTTCTCTAACCACCCTCCTCACTGTGCGTGGTGGCAAAATAAACATGAGTCCTCGTCCAGGCTTGTTTACCGCAGTTCCAGTTGTTAAGAAGTTCTTAATTATTCCTCTCACAGTGGATATGGGCAGATGCAGTTGAGTGGCAATCTTCTTGTAGCCTCTGCCTGACCTGTGACGGTCGACACATATCTGCCTCACTTGTATGCTGTGTTCCTTTTGTCTTTCTCATGTTCAAGAGTGGATAAGAGAAATGGCCTCTGTGTCATGTCATATTTATACCCCAGGGAAACAGGAAATGATGAATTACTCATTAAATGTTCCTAGAAACTCTGGTAAACTTTGTAAACTACTGTAGAAATGACAGAAATGCTTCAATTATATTTATTTCCTGGGAATTGTTAAGGGTACCAATAATTGTGGGACAGGTGATTTAATGAAAAATAATTATTTTTTAGTCAGGGATTTTTTTCATTTTCTTACAATTCATTTGAGTTTAATCTTACATTTTCCTAAAAATGCAGCCCTATGGGGGCACAAACCAGTGCAATCTGTAGGCCGGTCCCAAGCCCGGATAAATGCAGAGGGTTGCATCAGGAAGGGCATCTGGCGTAAAAACTGTGCCAAACAAATATGAGCGTTCATCTAAAGAATCCCATACCGGATCGGTCGTGGCCCGGGTGAACAACGCCCGCCCCTGGCAGTGCTAACCTGCAGGGCATTGGTGGAAATTCAGCTACTGTGGGTCGAAGACAAAGAAGAGGAGGAAACCGGATCCGTCGTCAGCAGAAAAAGAGGAATGCACAGAGCCTACAACTGAGTGTCAGGACTTTGAATCTTTGGACTATGACAGGAACAGCTCAGGAGTTGGTTGACATGATGATTAGGAGAAAGGTTGATATATTGTGCATCCAAGAGAGCAGGTGGAAAGGTAGTAAGGCTAGAAGTTTAGGAGCAGGGTTTAAATTATTCTACCATGGAGTAGATGGGAAGAGAAATGGAGTAGGGGTTATTTTAAAGGAAGAACTGGCTAAGAATGTCTTGGAGGTGAAAAGAGTATCAGATCGAGTGATGAGACTAAAATTGAGGGTGTTATGTATAATGTGGTTAGCGGCTATGCCCCACAGGTAGGATGTGACCTAGAGTTGAGGGAGAAATTCTGGAAAGAACGAGATGAAATAGTTCTGAGAATCCCAGACAGCGAGAGAGTTGTGTTTTTTGCAGATTGTAATGGACATAGTAGGTAGGCTAAGATGGAAAAAGATGACACACTGTGACGACCCATAACGGGACAAGCCGAAAGGAAAAGAAAAAGAAGAAGAGTTACATTTTCCTAAAATTTTCAGTGTGACAGTATTCTTCTGCAATCAAGACTGAATTTATTTTAAGCTTTTAACACATCTTAATCGGGGGTGCCAATGATTATGGAGGGTACAGTACGTAAAATTGTTTGGTCAGATGACCATGGCATCATCAAGCATCTGGAAATTTGACCCAAGGATGAGCCAGACTTGTGGACCTCCATGATTCTTTCTCTGATTTCCTGTCTGAGTTCTTTTCATTTTCCCATGCTTCCTAGCTAACCAGAGTGTTTCAGGTGTGACTTTAAATACATCCCTAGGTGTCCCATCGATTAATACTTCCATTTTCCTCACAAGGTTCGTGGGAGTGCTGGAACCCATCCCAGCCATCATCCGGAATGGTTGCCTGCCAATTGACCCCTCTGTACAGGGCACTTAACCACGCCCCCTGAAGTGACGTCACGCCACGTGCGCTGACATAAGACAGACAGTAAAAATGGCAAATACAATACAATACATTCTGAACTGAGACAGACTCTATGCTTCTGATTTCATTCAAATCAACGATATATTATAGATTCAAAATACAATACATTCTTAACTGAGAGAGACTCCATGCTTCTGATTTCATTCAATCCTTCACACGTAGCAATGTTATGCTAGCGGAGAACGTCTCATTCATTTATACGAGACGTGTATTAAAAATCAAATTTAGGGCATATCTTCATGCAAACAGTCTGGTTAAGCTTCGGCCGCAAGCCAGCAAGAAATCAATACGTTTGCGCAGTCCGATCATCGCTAAATATCGCTCAACAAAGAATAAGTGTGTCAATCTTTCACACGTAGCAATGTTATGCTAGCGGAGAACGTGTCATTCATTTATACGAGACGTGTATTAAAAATCAAATTTAGGGCATATCTTCGTGCAAACACAGTCTAGTTAAACTTCGGTCGCGAGCCAGCAAGAAATCCATACGTTTGTGCAGTCCGATCATCGCTAAATATCGCTCAACAAAGAATAAGTGTGTCAATCGTTCACACGTAGCAATGTTATGCTAGCGGAGAACGTCTCATTCATTTATACGAGACATGTATTGAAAATCAAATATAGGGCATACCTTCGTGCAAACATATCTGTTCCGGTTGATATTAGATGGATTTAGTTGATGATGCGGTCTTCCACAAAGTTTGATCCATCGAAGGCATTTTTCGTACTGGGTCTTCGGTTTTGGAAAGGGTACGAATCGAACTCCACCAACTAGCTTTTCAGGATACCTGTCGTCACTATTACAAAGTCCGTGACTACACCTCTTAGCCATATTTTTTGTTAAATAACCCAAATACGCGATAAAACGCTAACTAAACCTATACTGGACCATGCAATGTTGTCTGAGAAAATGGCGGGAGCAAAAACGGGCTTTGGTTTATGCAGATCTCTGGCCTCTGATTGGTCAGTGACGCGGACTGCGCAATATCCACGGAGGGGTCAATTGCAGGGCACACAGAGACAGACGACAGTCACACTAACAATCACACCGAGGGTCAATTCAGAGTGTCCAATTAATCCATGTTTTTGGGAAATGGAAGGAAACCCGAATGCTTGGAGAAAACCCATACAGGCACAGCCTAACCAACCTAACCTATCAGGATGTTCTAAAGCCATGACCGCCACATCTGGGCTTCACCATGTTCTTCAAAGAAATAGTACTTTTTGTGTATGAACACTTTTGACCTCAAAGAAAATAATACAAAATTCTCTTGAGAAACTCTCTCTCTCACTATTGTGGCATTGAACAAAATTATATAATTTTGGTGATCCTGACTGACTTGAAACAGGAGAGGTTTGGTCTGATTTGACTTCAGACAATGAGACAAAAAAAGAAACATTTGTTTTTGCTGTGTATAGTTATACTTGTGGTTTCAATTGTATGTGCCCCAGCCCCTTGACGTCAGGGCTTCTCGTTTTTTTTTTTTTTTGACTGCAGCTACACAATACATGTGGCGTGTGCATGTTTTCTCAGGCTACAGGAGCTGACGGTGTGCTTAGAGGACAATGTGGATGTCCATGACATAGAGCTGATGCAATACATTAACGTGGACTGCTCCAAGCTCAAGAGGCTTCTACAAGGTTATATACTTTTTAGGACTTAGAGAGTCAAGATTTACATGATAGATCTCGTTTCTGTCAATTTTGTTTTTTTTTTTAATATTTGTATTTTCTTGTAGAAACTGTTCTAAAGTTTAAAGCCCTTAAAAAGCCTACACAACTAGCAGTCATCAACAGTTTGGAAAAGGTAGGTTGTTCCTTTTTCTTCTCCCCAACATGAGGCTACCCTGTAGGGGCAACTGCTTCCTTTAATTATGTAATATATATAGCTTGTCAATATGACCATATTTTATTGTAACTTTTTTCTTTAAATATCAAATACTGAAGACATATGGCCCTTTAGCATCCCGCAGTTGACCCACCCTGCAGCCACAACCATGGTTTTTGGCGTAGTCCTGTTCCCCAAGGGGCAATGTAACCCAAACTTTTACATACATTAGAATGCATTGTAGTTTTTATGAACCTACACTAACGCAGTAAAGGCCTTTTCACATTGCACTTGGTTTTCTTGGTGTTCACTTCAGGTCGGGGGAACATTCAAGGACGACTGGGCCGGGGTACATGCTTGCCCTTAATGAGAAATATGTTCAAATATATAGGGGTGTCCTGATTCATATTTTTGAACTTGAATATTAGCATGTCAGTAAAAAAAAAAAAAAAAAAAAAAGTATTGGACTGAATCATTTGGATTTTACCGCTGCTATACAAGTAGTCCGCTCCAGAACTTCTATCCAGAAGCACCTGGACAGGATGCACCACACTGCCCCTTAGAGGTCAAGATTTGTACAACAGAAACAGAAAATAAAACGATACCCCAGATGTTGCCACCGGTGGAAAAACCAAATGCAATTCCCTCTATATACTGACAATAATAATATCTTTATTTGCATAGAACGGTGGTCGACTGGTTACCACGTCTGCCTCACCGTGCTGATGAATTCAAATCCATCCTCGCCTGTGTGTCTCCCAGTGCCTGCATAGGTTTTCTGCAGGCACTCCGGTTTCCTCCCACATCCTAAAACATGCACTGTAGTCTTATTTGAAGAATATCTAATTCCCCAAATTGTTAATTGAATTTTTTATACAGTGAAGAAAACAAGTATTTGAACACCCTCCTATATTGCAATTTCTCCCACTTAGAAATCATGGAGGGGTATGAAATTTTCATCATAGGTGGATGTCCAATGTGAAGGAGATAATCGAAAAAGAAAAATCCAGAAATCACAATGTATTTTTTTTTTTTTTAATGATTTGTGTGATACGGCTGCAAATAAGGTCCAACAGTGGACCCTTTTTCACCAATCTGCTTGGCAATTTCTCCATAGCCCTTTCCAGCCGTGTGGAGTTGCACAATTTTGTCTCTAGTGTCTTTAGACAGCTCTTTGTTCTTGACCATGTTACAAGTTTAAGTCTTACTGATTGTATGGGGCGGACAGGTGTCTTTATGCAGCTAACGACCTCACACAAGTGCATCTGATTCAGGATAATACATGGAGTGGAGGTGGACTTTTAAAGGTGGACTAACAGGTCTTTGAGGGTCAGGATTCTAGCTGATAGACTCTTGTTCAAATACTTATTTGCAGCTGTATCACAAATCATTAAAAAATCATACATTAGGATTTCTGGATTTTTCTTTTTATATTATCGCTCTCACATTGGACATCAACCTACGATGAAAATTTCAGACCTCTCCATGATTTCTTGCAAAGAACTTGCAATATAGCAGGGTGTTCAAATACTCATTTTCTCCACTGTGTATATCTATATATATGTTACAATCACTGTGATTTGACGGGCGCTGGCGCGTACTTGGAGAGAGAGAGAGAGAGAGAGAGAGAGAGAGAGAGAGAGGAGAGAGAGAGAGAGAGAGAGAGGAGAGAGAGAGAGAGGAGAGAGAGAGAGAGAGAGATCTTCTCTCTCTCTCTCTCTCTCTCTCTCTCTCTCTCTCTCTCTCTCTCTCTCCTCTCTCTCTCTCTCTTCTCTCTCTCTCTTCTCTCTCTCTCTTCTCTCTCTCTCTTCTCTCTTCTCTAGAGAGAGAGAGAGACTGCCTCGCCACATTTCAGGCTTTAAACAAAGATATGAAAGTACATTTTTTTGTCAAGAATCAACAAGTGGGATGCAATTGTGAAGTGGAATGAAATTTATTAGATATTTTACACTTTCTTTAACAAATAAAAACCTGAAAAGTGGGGCTTGCAGTAATATTCAGCCCCTTTACTTTCAGTGGAATTAAATTTATTGGATATTATATACTTTTTTTAACAAAAAACTGAAAAGTGCAGCGTGAAATAAAATTTGGCCCCTTGATTTTCAGTGCAACAAACTCTCCAGAGGTTCAGTGAGGATCTCTGAATAATTCAATTTTGACTGATGATAAATAGAATCCCCCTGTGTGTAATCAAGTCTCCGTAGAAATGCACCTGTTCTGTGATAGTCTCAGAGTTCTCTTTAAAGTAAAGAGAGCATGATAAAGACCAAGGAACACACCAGGCAGGTCTGAGATACTGTTGTGGAGAAGTTTAAACCCAGATTTGGATACAAAAAGATTTCCCAAGCTTTAAACATCTCAAGGAACACTGTGCAAGCAATAATATTGAAATGGAAAGAGTATCAGACCACTTCAAATCTACCAAGACCCGGCCGTCCCTTTAAACTTTCACCTTGAACAAGGATAAGACTGATCAGAGATCCAGCCCAGAGGCCCATGATCACTCTGGATGAAGTGCAGAGAACTACAGCTGAGGTGGGAGAGTCTGTCCATAGGACAACAATCAGTTGTACACTCCACAAATCTGGCCCTTATGGAAGAGTGGGGGAAAAAGCCATTTCTCAAAGAAATCCATAAAAAGTCTCTCTTAAAGTTTGCCACAAGCCACCTAGGAGACACACCAAATGTGGATAAAGGTGCTTTGGTCAGATGAAACTAAAATGGAACTTTTTGGGCACATTGCAAAACGATATGTTTGGCATAAAAGCAACACAGTTTATCAACCTGAACACACTATCCCCACTGTCAAATATGGTGGTGGCAGCCTCATGGTTTGGGCCAGCTTTTCTTCAGCAGGAACAGTGAAGGTGGTTAAAATTGATGGGAAGGTGAAAGGATCCAAATACAGGACCATTCTGGAAGAAAACCTGTTGGAGTATGCGAAAGACCTGAGAATGGGACGCCGATTTATCTTCCAACAGGACAATGATCCAAAACATAAACCCAAATCTACAATGGAATGGTTCACAAATAAATGTATCCAGGTGTTAGAATGGCCAAGTCAAAGTCCAGACCTGAATCCAATCGAGTATCTGTGGGAAGAGCTTCAAGACTGCTGTTCACAAATGCTCTCCATCCAACCTCAGTGAGGTTGAGCTGTTTTGCAAGGAAGAATGGGCAAGAATTTTAGTCTCTTGATGTGCAAAACTGATAAAGACATACCCAAGCTACTTGCATCTCTAACTGCTGCAAAAGATGGCGCTACAAAATATTAATGCAAAAAGGCCGAAAAATATTGCATGCTCTACTTTTCAGGTTTTAATTGTTAAAAAAGTTTAAATTTTTCCAATAAATTCTGTTCCACTTCAGGATTGTGTCCCACTTGCTGTTGATTCTTGACCAAAAAATTCAAGTTTATATCTTTGTTTGAAGCCTGAAAAGTGGCGAAAGGTGTGTGTGTGTGTGTGTGTGTATGTATGTGTGTGTGTGTGTGTGTGTGTGTGTGTGTGTGTGTGGGTGGGTTTGGGTGGGTGGGTGGGTGTTTGGGTGGTGAAGAAAATATGTATTTGAACACCCTGCTGTATTCCAAGTTCTCCCACTTAGAAATCATGGAGGGGTCTGAAATTTTCATCGTAGGTGCATGTCCACTGTGTGAGAGAAAATCAAAAGGAAAATCCAAAAATCACAATGTATGAATTTTCAATGATTTAATTGTGTGATACATCTGCAAATAAGTATTTGAACACCTGAGAAAAGCAATGTTAATATTTGGTACAGGAGCCTTTGTATGCAATTACAGAGGTCAAACATTTCCTGTAGTTGTTCACCAGGTTTGCACACACTGCAGGAGGGATTTTGGCTCACTCCTCCACACCGATCTTCTCTAGATCAGACAGGTTTCTGGGCTGTTGCTGAGAAACAGGAAGTTTCAGCTCCCTCCAAAGATTTTCTATTGGGTTTAGTTTTGGAGACTGGGTAGGCCACGCCAGAATCCTGTATATTATTCTTACGGGGCACTCCTTGGTTTTCCTGGCTGTGTGCTTTGGGTCGTTATCATGTTGAAAGACCCAGCCACAACCCAACTTCAATGCTCTGACTGAGGGAAAGAGGTTGTTTCTCCAAAATCTCCCAATACATGGCAGCGGTCATCCTCTCCTTAATACAGTCCAATCGTCCTGTCCCATGTGCAGAAAAACACCAACAAAGCATGATGCTACCACCCCTATACTTCACAGTAAGGATGGTGTTCTTGGGATGGAACTCATCATTCGTATTCCTCCAAACACGGTGAGTGGAAGTATGACCAAAAGTTCCATTTCGGTCTCATCTGACCTTTCTCCCATGACTCCTCTATATCATCCAAATAGTCATTGGCAAACTTCTGACAGGCCTTGATATGTGCTGGTTTAAGCAGGGGAACCTTTCGTGCCATGCATGATTTCAAACCATGACGTCTATGTATATAACCAACAGTCACCTTGGAAACGATTTTTCAGGTCATTGACCAATTCCTGTTGTGTAGTCCTGGGCTGATTCCTCAGCTTTCTAAGGATCATTGAGACCCCATGAGGTGATATCTTGTATGGGGCTCCACTCCAATTGAGATTGACAGTCATGTTTAGCTTCTTCCATTTTCTAATGATTGCTCCAACAGTGGACCTTTTTTCACCAAGCTGATTGACAATTTCTCCATACCCCTTTCCAGGTGTGTTGAGTTGTACAATTTTGTCTCTGGTGTCTTTGGACAGCTCTTTGGTCTTGGCATTGTTACAAGTTTGTCTTACTGATTGTATGGGGTTGACAGGTGTCTTTATGTAGCTAACAACCTCACAGAGGTGCATCTGATTCATGGATACATGGAGTGGAGGTGAACTTTTAAAGGCCGACTAACAGGTCTTTGACGGTCATAATTTTGGATGATAGACGGGTCTTCAAATACTTATTTGCAGCTGTATCACACAAATAAATTGTTAAAAAGTCATACATTATATTATGGATTTTTGTTTTCAGATTATCTTTCTCACAGTGACCATGCACCTACGATGAAAATTTCAGACACGTCCATGATTTCTAAGTGGGAGAACTTGCAATATAGCAGGGTGTTCAAATTCTTATTTTCTTCACTGTATGTATATGAAAACACACACACATGATAGAGATGAGCTTATTTAAGGTAAAGGCGAAAAGATAGCATGTCCAAAGTCTGGTGTGATGGTCTGAGCGCTCGCCCGTGCTGAAAAGTATTATGATGAATGCGCATGCGTTACTAACAGGGGAACTCTGGGTACATAATTGACGCTTACTGGGAAATCTCCCAGTCTCATAGTTCCTTCTTCTACGTAAAAGGAGCTAACAACACCCTAACTTAACCTTAAAACAAAAGCTGATAAAAAGTTATCCACATATATGTACGTTCGTTGTGTTCGTCTTTTTGAGATGTCCGTAGCGAACATGAACGCTCGTCGACAAGTTGTCGAATCGCATGTTGAAGCATGGACGGGGATGTTTCATAATGGCCGGAAGTTTACAAAATCTATGCAGATGCACATTAATATACGCGCATTAATCACAAAGAGACTTTGCTGCACTGGGAAGTCACCGTCATGCCACTCTTCAGTTGAACAAACACTGTTCCCTCCCTTTATCACTGTTGACTTATTGTTGATTCAGTGTATTGCAATTTTTTTTAATATCCATATTGTGCATAATTCTCCATGTCACGGAATTTTGTGGGTATGCTGTAATTTTTTGTGGTAAAACTTCCTAGCCTAGAACATCAAAACTTTAAATCTTAAAAACAAAAGGAAAAATCAGTTTTAAATCAGTGTAGAATGTTTTTGAGTATTCTAGAGGCTCATAAGAGTGCGGGGAAGATTAATCAGTCTACGGAGATTCATACAGCTTTAACTCATTTATAAATAATAGTATTTCCTCATTTAACATGGGTGTTAGATTCCCAAAAAATACCCACCTTAAGTGGAATCACTTGTTTTCCTTTCATATTTTTTTTTTGTTTCCAGGATCTTTTTTTTAATCTACAGTATGTTTTTTGTTTACAAGTTCATAATTTCGGAACTTTTTTTCGTTTTCAGTATGTTTTTTTCAGTTTGTTTTTTCAGGCTGTTAAACCCCTTAACATATACTTTACGAACTTTTCTCAGACAGACATTAACATTTTCTCACATTTCTCTTCTTTTAAACACCCTTCAAAGTTCAAACCTTTGTAGATAAAAAAAAATAAAAATCCAATGTGTTTTACAATGAAATCAAAATTTGTTTGAGGCCAAAACATTTTGAGAAATAAAAAAATGTTTCTATTTTCTTCTGCTTCCTGAGAGTTTTCCTTTAAAAAGAGAAACATTTGTTTTTAGAAATTAATTTTAATGATCAATCTATGTGGTTGGACACGAAATTATGAGACTTGTTTTACAATTCCTCTGGCCGGTTAGCGCTGTGGGTCGTTTTTCTGTTCTCTTTTTTTTTCTTCTGTGGCAGAATATTCTCAAACGCATTCTCACCTTCGATTATGTTTGAGAACTGAAGCCGTGGCACTTTGTCCATGGCGCGGTGAAATACTGTGGGGCCACTGACTGACCCGGTACTTGGGGAAGAGCGAGCTACAATTAATAGATCAAAAGAACTTTTCAAAACAGCATTTGCATTTTTGGGCTAAGGGTTCTAGAATTGCAAGCTGACTTGAAACGAGAAATGACCCACTGTGTTTTTTGTTCCCAACTGAAGAAAATGGGTAAGATGATTGCGTTAAAATGGATTTTGTCACAGAGGTATTACTTTTAAGACAACACATCTTTGTTGCAACTTCATACAAATTTGACTTATCCAGTTATTGGCCTGAGCAGGATGTCTGCGTTCATCATGCTTCAGTCCAAAATGTTCCTAAATCATCGAGGTGGCATGAGGCTTTGGAAGTTATTCCATTAATGCCACTCAATTTTCTGTGGCTATGTAGCTACGGCCACACCATTAGGAAACTTGGCTTCGTGCATGTGAACGCCCCTATTTCAAAAACTCGCATGCTTGTGCGCACATCCGCACCTGAACAATAAGAGGAAGCGTCCCTGCCCTTCACTATCTCTGCTTGGCTGAAACACCATTTCTGCCCAGCGCCGATTTCTCGTATTTATCCTCATCTGATAAAGGAATAGCAGTATTGGTTGATCGTGAAGACGGAGGAATACTTCCATACAGATTTGAACCTGTGGCTGCAATTAATGTTGAATATTCGGACGGTTCTTCAGGCGGAATGACGCGGAGTCTGACTACTCGGAGGCCTACGCACGACATAAGCGCGTAATCAAAGGCCCCTTGGAGCTCCAGGCCGGCAGCCGTGGATGGTTCTTCAGACGGGAATGACGCGTAGTCTGACGAGCGAGCTCCATTGGCTGGCCGCGAGCCGAGCTTCCAGGTGGCTGAGGCTGTCAGCCCCGGACGCCGAAGCTAGGCTAAAGGCCTCCGCCGGCTCCAAAGTAAAGTAAAGTAAATACGAAGTTTGTTGCGGCACGGTACACGTCAGATCTGCGTACGTAGGTCATGTGACTCGTGAAAATGGCAGCGCCCCTGAAAATTTGTAATTCTCATTACAAATCTTCTCAAAACACGATTCAATGAGAGAGGATTTAACATCACATTGTCAAAAATGGGCTACATATTACATAACCTGTTGGATACACCGTTCATGCAAAGCACTGGATTTCCCCTTTAATATAGTAAAAAGTAAAAAACTTTTTTCAAATTTTAGACACTGAACTGTCACAAAGAATTGTATCACCATATCATGTGGGAGCTGTCGGCTCACTTCACAAGCCCTCATTTCAGCCAGCATCAATTTATTTACTCTGTGTGCATTTTAACTTGGCGGGTTCTTTGGCATCCATTTTGAAGGAGGGGTTTTGAGTAAAAAACACACACTAACTTAAAGTAGAAAGTCTCTTATGGTCTCTGGGTGCTACAGCTTGTTTCAGTTATTTCCAAACAGGAGATGTTTGACTTGGACATGTGACTAGGTAGTGGTTAATCAATGTGTTAAGAGGATGTCATTTGAGGTGCTGCAAAAGAGTACTCGTGATGTCTGCTAACACTAGTAAGTATCCTGACTTGATCAATAAGTGTCTTAATACTTATAAAGCTAAAACTGTTGATATACATTTGATTTCCGGTTCCGCCACCCTGCAATAAATGAAATCTGCAAAGTAGTGCTCACTTTTCAAATGACAGTCCTCCCTCACTACAACGTGGTTCATATCACGCAGGCTCGCTATCACACAGATTTTGTGTGTATAATTGACCCCTCCATACAGGGCACTTAACCACGCCTCCAGTAGTGACGTCACGCCACGTGAGCTGACGTAAGACAAACAATTCGTAAAAAATGGCAAATACAATACATTACAATACATTAACTGAGACAGACGCCATGCTTCTGATTTCATTCAAATCAACGATATATTATAGGTTCTAAATACAATACATTCTGAACTGAGAGACGCCATGCTTCTGATTTCATTCAATCATTCACACGTAGCAATGTTATGCTAGCGACGAACGTCTCATTCATTTATACGAGACGTGTATTAAAAATCAAATTTAGGGCATATCTTCATGCAAACAGTCTGGTTAAGCTTCGGCCGCGAGCCAGCAAGAAAGCGACACGTTTGTGCAGTCCGATCATCGCTACATATCGCTCGACAAAGAATAAGTGTGTCAATCGTTCACACGTTGCGGTGTTATGCTAGCGAAGAACGTCTTATTCATTTATACGAGACGTGTATTAAAAATCAAATTTAGGGCATATCTTCGTGCAAACAGTATGGTTAAGCTTCGGCCGCGAGCCAGCAAGAAAGCGACACGTTTGTGCAGTCCGATCATCGCTAAATATCGCTCAACAAAGAATAAGTGTGTCAATCGTTCACACGCAGCAGTGTTATGTTAGCGAAGAACTTCGAATTCATTTATACGAGACATGTATTGAAAATCAAATATAGGGCATACCTTCGTGCAAACATATCTGTTCCGGTTGATATTAGATGTATTTAGTTGATGATGCGGTCTTTCACAAAGTTTGATCCATCGAAGGCATTTTTCGTACTGGGTCTTCGGTTTTGGAAAGGGTACGAATTGAACTCCACCAACTAGCCTTTCAGGATACCTGCTGTCACTATTACAAAGTCCGTGACTACACCGCTTAACCATATTTTTTGTTAAATAACCCAAATACGCGATAAAACGCTAACAAAACCCATACTGGACCATGCAATGTTGTCTGAGAAAATGGCGGGAGCAAAAACGGGCTTTGGTTTATGCAGATCTCTGGCCTCTGATTGGTCAGGATTGCGCAATATCCACGGAGGGGTTAATTCTTTAGTGTGGCATTTTTTGTTGTTTTTCTTAACAGCAGATGAATGTGCACTGTGTTCTTTAACCGGATTCACTAAAGAAAACCCTGTATCGTGTTCTGCATCTCGATTGGCTGATGGAGTGTAGACCATTGTCAACCACCCTGAGTAACTGACCCCAGCCATTTGGGCGGCTGGAGCATCCCAACTTTGTAGAAAGGGCACCTGTTAGCACCCTCTTTATTTTGCCATGTTCTCACGCCTGAAGTACTGGGACCACCGGCGTGGTACACATGGGTGCGTACAGGTGCCTAATCATTAAATAAAAATAAAATAAAAAATTCTGCGACGTGAAAGCACACATGAAACCTATCTCTAAGCCAAGCAGAGATAGTGAAGGGCAGGGACCCTTCCTCTTATTGTTCAGGTGCGTATGTGCACCCAAGGATGCGTGTTTTTGAAATAGGGGCGTTCACATGCACGAAGCTAAGTTTCCTAATGGCGTGGCGGTAGCTACATAGCCACAGAAAATTGAGTGGCATTAATGGAATTACTTCCAAAGCCTCATGCCGCCGGCGGAGGCCTTTAGCCTCGCTTCGGCGTCATGGGCTAACGGCCTCTGCCACCGAAGCTCGGCTTGCAGCCCGCCGCCAGTGGTGGCAGAGGCCTTTAGTGTAGCTTTAGCGTCCGGGGCTAATGGCCTCCATCACCTGGAAGCTCGGCTCGTGTCCCGCCACTGGGGCTCGCGTCATTTCCGTCCGAAGAACCATCCGCGGCTGCTGGCCTGGAGCTCCCAGGGGCCTTTGATTACGCGTTTATGGTGTGCGTAGGCCTACGAGTAGTCAGACTCAGATTCATTCTACCCAAAGAACCATCTGAATATTCAACATTAATTACAGCCACATGTTCAAATCTGTATGGAAGTATTCCTCCGTCTTCCCGATCAACCAAAACTGCTATTTCTTCATCAGATGAGGATAAATCCAAGAAATCGGCGCTGGGCATAAATGGTCTCCCATGTAATCAGCCTTTGTTGCGGCACGGTACATGTCACATCCGCACGTGTAGGTCATGTGACTTGAGAAAATGGCAGCACCCCTGAAAATTCATAATTGTTGATAAAAATCTTCTAAAAACAATATTAAATGAGAGGATTTAACATCACATTGTCAAAATAGGGTACATATTGCATGACCTATTGGATACACTGTTCATCCAAAGCACTGTATTTCCCCTTTAAGAATACTTTGAGATTGGGTGATGTTGTTTATTTTTCTTTTACCTCAGGGGAGAGTCAACGGCAATGGTTCTCCTTTAACTCTGTTATTTCTTGACAGGCCTTTTGGAACTGGGTAGAAAATTACCCAGATGAATTCACCATGCTCTATCAACGACCCCAGGCAGATATGGCAGGTAGAAAAACAATAGATAATTTCATTTCTTCATATATATATATATATATATATATATGTAATACTTAAATAATATACAAACATACCGACGCGCTATATGTGGATCTAACCTGCTATGCTAACAATCATACCTATGATTGGTGACATCGAACCTGTTAAAATTGTGTTTTCTTGATGCTGTCCTTTGGACAAAAAAGTCCTTCAACATATATTTGTACAATTATACGTGTAAACATAAATCTTAAATACCATCTTGTCATCTTTGGTGAGTCATCTTGTTCATAAAAAAATAGACTTTTGTTCGGTGGCTTCTTTAATACGCTCTCCTTCCCCATTCACCCTTTTTTTCCCTTCTTGTTTACGCAGCAGCCCATATTAACAGGAAAAATGTAATAGTTGACATTTTTGCAAATTTATTGAACATGAAAAGCTATTCAGACTCTTTGCTGTGACATTCATATATTTAACTGGTGCCGTCCCTTTTTACTGATCATCCTTGAAATAGTTTTACTCCTTCATTGGAGTCCAGCTCTGTTTGATTATACTGAATGGACCTGATTAGGAAAGCCACACACCTGTCTATAGAAGACCTTACAGCTCACAGTGCTTATCAGAGCAAATGAGAATCATGAGGTCAAAGGAACTGCCTGAAGAGCTCAGAGACAGAATTGTGGGAAGGCACAGACAAAAAAAATTCTGCTGCTCTCAAAGTTCCCAAGAGCACATGGGCCATTGTAATCCCTAAAGGGAAGGTGTTTGGGACAACAAAAACCCTTCCTAGAGATGTCCATTGGGCCCAACTGAGCAACCTGTGGAAAAGCACCTTGGTGAGGGAGGTAAAGAAGAATCCAATGATCACTGTGGCTGAGCTCTAAAGATGTACAGTGAAGAAAATAAGTACCGTATTTTCTGCACTATAAGGCACACCTAAAAGCCTTTAATTTTCTCAAAAGCCGATGGTGCGCTTTATAATCCGGTGCACCTTATATATGGATCAGTATTGAGCCTTCAGTGCAGCTCCATCTAATGCCTCTACTGTAGCGTCTATTCTGTGCGTTTTATAATCTTGTGCGCCTTATAATGCGGTGCGCCTGATATATGGAAAAAGTTTTTAAATATGCCATTCATTGGCGGTGAGCCTTATAATGCAGTGCGCCTTATAGTGCGGAAAATACAGTATTTGAACACCCAGCTATATTGCAAGTTCTCCCACTTGCAAATCATGGAGGGGTCTGATATTTTCATCGTAGTTGCATGTCCACCGTGAGAGATAATCTAAAAAGAAAAATCCAGAAATCACAATGTATGATTTATTTTTATTTTTTTTAACAATTTATTTGTGATACAGCTGCAAATTAGTATTTGAACACCTGAGATAATATGTGGTACAGTTGCCTTTTTTTGCAATTACAGAGGTCAAACATTTCCTGTAGTTGTTCATCAGGTTTGCACACACTGGAGGAGGAAGTTTGGCCCACTCCTCTACACAGATCTCTCGATCAGACAGGTTTCTGGGCTGTCGCTGAGAAACATGGAGTTTCAGCTCCCTCCAAATATTTTCTATTGGATTTAGGTCTGGAGACTGGCTAGGCCACGTCAGAACCTTAATAAGCTTCTTACAAAGCCACTCCTGGGTTTTCCTGGCTGTGTGTTTCGGGTCATTGTCATGTTAAAAGACCCAGCCACGATCCATCTTCAATGCTCTGACTGAGGGAAAGAGGTTGTTCCTCAAAATCTCACAATACATGGCTGCAATCATCCTCTCCTTAATAAAGTGCAGAACTCCCATGTGCAGAAAAACAACTCCAAAGCATGATGCTACCACCCCAATGCTTCACAGTAGGGAAGGTGTTCTTGGATGGAACTCATCATTCGTCTTCCTCCAAACACGGTTAGTGGAACTATGACCAAAAAGTTCCTTTTGGTCTCATCTGACCACAAAACCTTCTCCCATAACTCCTCTGCATCATCCAAATGGTCATTGGAAAACTTAAGACGGGCTTTTACATGTGCTGGTTTGAGCAGGGGAACCTTCTGTGCCACGCATGATTTCAAACCATGACGTCTTAGTGTATTACCAACAGTCACCTTGGAAGCGGTGGTCCCAGCTCTTTTCAGGTCATTGACCAAATCCTGTCGTGTAGTCCTGGGCTGATTCCTCACCTTTCTAAGGATCATTGAGACGCCACCAAGAGATATCTTGCATGGGCCTCCACTCCGATTGAGATTGACCGTCATGTTTTGTCATGTCTTCCATTTTCTACCAATTGCTCCAATAATGGAACTTTTTTTCACCAAGCTTCTTGGCAATTTCTCCGTTGCCCTTTCCAGCCGTGTGGAGTTGTACAATTTTGTCTCTGGTTTCTTTGGACAGCTCTTTCATCTTGGCCATGTTACAAATTTGAGTCTTACTGATTGTATGGGGTGGACAGGTGTCTTTTTGGAGTTAACCTCACACAAGTGCATCTGATTCAGGATAATACATGGAGTGGAGTTGGACTTTTAAAGGCGGACGAGCAGGTCTTTGGGGTCAGAATTTTAGCTGATAGACAAGTGTTCAAATACTTATTTGCAGCTGTATCACACAAATAAATTGTTAAAAAAAAAAAAAAACATACATTGTGATTTCTGGATTTTTCTTTTTAGATTATCTTCCTCAGAGTGGAGATGCAGAGGATCTCCAAATCCAGGTGTGGAAAACATGTTGCATCATTCCCAACAGGACACATGGCTGTTTTAGCTTTAATAATTCAATTTAGATTTAAATAACATATTAAAACCAAGAGGTGGGTGATTCATTAATTATCATAGAATGTTCGTAGTAGTATAATAAATTAATACTATTGATTGATAGAACAAAGTATTTGTTTTGTATAGCTTGCTTTGGTCTCTCTGATTTACAATAAATTACTTCTATACTATATATACTGTAAATATATATTACAATGTCACCATAGGACCAATGGCCCCATCTAGGCTCCTGGGAAATGCATAGAGGAGATTAATGACTGGATGTTTTTTTGGAACCAAAGAGAAACAATTACCGGTCACCAAAGACTCTACTTGTACTATGTGAGACTAGATGTTATTAACGCAATTAACTAATCCCCTGTTTTGTTCACAAGATTAGAGAGGGCAGACTTCGATGGTTTGGACATGTTCAGAGACGAGAGATTGAGTATCTTGGTAGAAGGGTGCTGAAGATGGAGCTGCCAGGCAAAAGAGTAAGAGGAAGACCAAAGAAAAGGTTGATTGATGTTGTGAGGGAGGACATGAGGACAGTGAGTGTTAGAGAAGAAGATGCACGAAATAGGCTTAGATGGAATAAGATGACACACTGTGGCGACCCCTCACGGGACAAGTCAAAAGCTAAAGATGTTATTTATGCATACTTTAGGCTCCGATAAGTCTCTGTGAGATGGACAATTAAGTGATGGCACCCTACAGGTTATCAAGTGGGCTTCCTTGTATCAAGTGTTTAGTTAATAGGCCCACGATATTCTTGAGAGGGTTCAGCAGTGAATCCCAGTGTCGCAGGTTCACCCCCTAGAAGCCATTAATTCTCTTGAAGGCCCAAGTGGGGCATTTTCTCTTTATCCACAGGCACTACTAGCTGGCCTTTTCTGACGCCTTGGAGAGATCTCTGCCTGCCAGTGGGACTTCCCTCTAACTCACATGTCTCTGAGGGGCCTGGATGATGAGAAGGCTATGCACTTTCTGCAGCCTTTTTCCACCGGGCGTACCTCTTCTCTCCAGCCTTGCTGTTCCATTTTGGCCGCAAGTCCTGCATACCTCAGCCTCTTCTGCTCGTATGCCTCTTCGACTGCCCCCTCCCAGGTCACTGTGAGCTCGTTGCTCTAAAGAGCCAGAGCAAAGCACAAGATCTCGTCGTATTGTGGTAGCTACAATCTCAGCTGGAAAGCGGAACTTCTTGTCCAGATCTGCTAGCACCTTCCAGTCTCATGCACTGGCCAGATGTCCACTGTGTGATGGCTTGTTGCTGTGGCTGGTTTGACTCTCCCCCGTCCGAACAAACGGCATTGGTTGCCAGTTGGCTGCCTCATCTGCTGGTTCACTAGAATACCAGGGAGACACTTCAGCACTTGGTTGTGCCGCCAAGTGTAATGGCCTTGAGTGAGGCTGGTCTTGCATACAACCAGGATGTGCGTCAGTGTTGCAGGACTTGGGCATAAAACCATACCACTGGTTTAGGTTTGTGGGAGAAAGCAAGACGTCAGATACAGTTCTGATTATAAAGCTTGCCCTCAATGCCTCCATCTCCCACAGCACTATCTGGGTGATCTTTCTTGTCTCCACTCCTTCCCAGGCTAACCACTGCCCTTGCTTGGCCTGCGACACAGCTTGGGTGCACCTGTTTGCTTCATCTTTCCCATGTACCTCCTCGACTCGCCAGCTTGTGCCTTTCAGCAATAGTGTGTTTGCTCCATACTGGTCTGCTGGCCACAAGCCCATGGCCAGTCCTCCCCTCCAACACCCGGCCAATGATGTCCTTGAGCCTGAGTGGTGCCTTTGCCTGTTCAGTTTCACCCAGTGGACTCTACATTCTCACAATGGGCAGGATGGGGGCAGTCTGGGCTAAATACGGATGGATGGAATCCAATAGCATCATTTCCAGTCTGGCTTTGGCGGACTTGTGCTCCTCTGCCAGGCTAGGAATGGGCAGGTGTAAAATCACTTTGCCGTAGAACCCAATGCTTCTGAGCCACCTTCACAAACGAGCTGACCAGTCTCTCCAGCTTTTATTACTACCAACGAGGCCAGAAATGTTGGTGTGGTGATGGACCCAGACCTAAATTTGGAAAAATATATCAAAGCTATAATAAAGTCAGTCTTGAGAATATATCAAGGTCAAAAGACTTTCCTCAGCAGGACATGAAAAATCAAGTCCATGCATTCATTTTTAGTAGGCTTGACACCATCTTTACAGGTTTACCTAAAAAAATCTATCAGACAACTACAGCTCATTCAGATGCTTCAGTCCTAAGACCAAACTCAAAGACTTAGACTTAGACTCAAAGAAAGCCTTAGATAACCTGAAACAGGATATATAAATCCGAATTGAAGACACACCTGTTCTCAGCTGGTTTTTAATGAAGATCAAACTGACTTACTTTTCTAAATTCAATCATATTTTAACTTGTGATTTTATGGTTTTATGTTCTCTCTTTTTGTGTTAATATTAAAGCATGTTTGTATTTGTTTTGATGTGTTTGCAAAGCAAGGTGAATCACCTTGTTGTTGAATTGGGCTATACAAATAAACTTTCCTTGTTTATTTGAATGGTTAAATGTCACTTTGTGATAATATGGAGGTCATCCAGTGTGGCTGTGTTGTTCCTGCAGAAGCTGCGGAGAAACTGTTTGACCTGGTGGATAGCTTTGCAGAAAGTGCCAAAAGGAAAGCTGCAGTTTGGCCACTTCAGATCATTCTCCTGATACTCTGCCCAGAGATCACTCATACAATCTCCAAAGACACTGTAGAAGATAGCAAAGCCAACAAGGTAAACTGGGAGAGGGGAACACATGAAAAGTAATCTAACCAAGTCACAAATTATCATGGAATCTTGTGTCTATCCTATTGTGCCTGCAGAAACTGTTTTTGGACAGTTTACGAAAAGCTTTAGCCGGTCAAGGTGGTAGCAAGCAGCTGATGGAGAGTGCTGCTATTGCCTGTGTAAAACTGTGTAAAGCCTCAACTTATATTAACTGGGAAGATCACTCAACCATTTTTCTCCTTGTCCAGTCCATTGTTATGGATCTCAAGGTTTGAATATTTTCTTACATTTTCTCCCCTCCTTTGTCTGTCTGAGAATGGGATTTTTTCTTTTGGTACTGTGAGAAAGACAGCAATTTAATTTCAAATTCAGCCCTTCTGTTAGGAGTATTTTTTTCTGCTACTCTGTCCACTATACATCATCTTTTCTGTTTTATATTGTGATGGTTGCTGTGAGTTGCTGATTAGCCCAGCTGGAAAAGCTATCAGTCACACAAAAGTCCAACTTTGAAATCATTTGTCAAGCCCGTTCATTCAGTGAGAATGTTACTTCATCCATATCTGATGCAGCTCTTTTAAAGTCTGGATGTTTTTTTTAGATTCAGTGCATATTTATTTATTTATTTTTCTACATTGGTTTTCAAATAACCAACATTCTCTAGAACAGGGGTTGGGAACCTTTTCGACTGAGCGAGCCATAAAGGCCAAATATTTTAAAATGGAATTTCTAAAGAGCCATACAGTATTTTAAGAAAATAGTACAGGTGTATTTGCGCAATTATGTAAAACCAACACTTTTAAGGTACAATAAGTCTCTGAATTATTTTAAATTGTATTGTTACGCTGTTGCTCACCAATAATGACAAAAGTACCGCTTACCATGCATGCGACATCTAGTGCTCCACGGTTTTGCTGATGGCTTTGAAGTTTATATATCATCAGATTAAGCTTCACGCAGGTGTTAAGACTCCATCTGTACATCGTAAACGTAATTCTATTTGATTTGACGTCATGCTGGTATGATGCTGAACAGTTCTTGCCGACAAAGGCATGTCTTTTATTCGTTTGATTATCTTATCTGATATCTTTATGCGAAGACTGCAAAATGTTTATTGGCGACGTCGAGTACGAATGCTTTGGCATACTCCCTATCTGTGAATTTAAACACACCGCAGTGAATTTAAACAAACAGCACAACCCTCCCTCTCCTCATATTTTGTTCTTTGAGCGATGTTTGTCAAAAGCTTTTCCATAAATAGTTGTTCTGATACGATCGGCGTTTCACCCTTCTGCACCTGTGGACACCAAACACTGGAAACACTAAACTACGGCAACCCCACTAGGACATACTTTCTCTGCGTCATTTGCGTTTCCGCCCACAACAAACTACGGCAACTCCACTAGGGCAAACCTTCTCTGCACGAGAGAAATCACATGTACAGTATGTCGTTATGAGGGTTCCGCGAGCCATACGCAACCACCAGAAGAGCCAGGTATGGCTTGTGAGCCATAGGTTCCTGACCCATGTCCTAGATTGTACCGTATGAACTGCATGTTTGCCTTTGATATGTGATGTGATCTGAGAATAGAATATAATTGCCCACATTTTATATCAGATGACATCTGCCTCTTGTTACACAAGGCTTTGCTGTTCAACCCTGCAAAACCCTTCTGGAGGGGGGCAGGCAGCCAGAATGCCGATGTTGAGCTCATGATGGACTGCTTTGTCTCCTGTTTCCGCATCAATCCTCACAACAACCAGCACTTTAAGGTAGATTAATTTAAGCAATACTGCTCAGTAATTTAGCTCTAAAATACAATCCTGAACTCATTCCAACCATAACCAGATTCATGATTACTGTGTTCAAGTATGTTTTTGCCACATTGGTTTTAAAATTTAACAACAAACACAAAATTAAAATAGTAAGTAAGTAAGTTTCTTTCGGCTTGTCCCTTTCGGGGTCGCCACAGCGTGTCATCTCAGATGAACGCACATGTGTTTGGCACAATTTTTACGCCGGATGCCCTTCCTGACGCAACCCTTCTCAGGGAGTGGAGGCCCCAGTGGGATACGAACCCACAACCCCTGGTTTATCAAACCAGTGCTCTAACCACTGAGCTACAGGGCCTCAAACACAAAATTTAAATTAATTAAAAATTATTATTATTATTATTTTTTTTTAAACACAAAATTAAAATAAATAATAAAATAAAGAAATTACTCATTTACTGTTGCCTTAATTAAAACATTCTTTTCACGAATCAACTGAAAGTTTTGATGACTGTTCTTTTTATTTTAAGGTCTGTTTGGCTTCCTCTTCCCCTTCTACCTTTCACTTTGTCCTGGTGAACTCATTGCACCGAATAATCACCAATGTAAGTCTCCAGAGGGCTATTAGACTGTGGCATTGATATATTTTCTTTTATATAGTTTTTGACTTCACTTCATTGTTGATTCTGTATGCCTTCATGCAGTCTCATCTGGACTGGTGGCCCAAGATCGATGCTGTATATTGCTATTCTGGAGAGCTTCGCTTTATGTTCTCAGAAACTCTCAACCGGGTTGTCCAAAGCACCCATGCCCCTCTACGCACTACACCGGTGAGTGTACCAATACTTAAAAGTAGTATATATAGAACAACTAAGACACCATTCTATTTTCTCTAATACATTTTGTTTCTGGAATAAAGGTTGCTTTTGTTCAAGGATGTAATCTTCTTCTTCTTTTCCTTTATGCTTATCCCGTTAGGGGTCGCCACACCGTGTCATCTTTTTCCATATAAGCCTATCTTAAGCATCTTCTTCAGACCCAATGTCCTCATGTCCTCCCTCACAACATCATCACCTTTTCTTTGATCTTCCTTTCGCTCTTTTGCCTGGAAGCTCCATCCTCAGCACCCTTCTACCAATATACTCAGTCTCTCGTCTCTTAACATGTCCAAACTATTTAAGTCTGCTCTCTCTAACCTTGTCTCCAAAAAATCCAACTTTGGCTGCCCCTCTAATGAGGTCATTTCTAATCCTATCCAACCTGTTTACTCCAACGAGAACTTCAGCATCTTCATTTCTGCTACCTCAAGTTCTGCTTCCTGTTGTTTCTTCAGTGCCACCGTCTCTAATCCGTACATCATGGCCGGCCTCACCACTGCATTATAAACTTTGCCCTTCATCCTCGCGGAGACTCTTCAATCGCATAGAACACCAGACACCTTCCGCCAAATTTTCCACCCCGCTTGGACACGTTTCTTCACTTCTTTATCACACTCTTCATTGCTCTCTATTGTTGACCCAAAGTATTTGAAGTCATCCACCCTCGCTATCTCTTCTCCCTGAAGCTTCACTCCTCCTCCGCCCCTCACATTCATACACATATATTCTGTTTTACTTTGGCTAATCTTCATTCCTCACCTTTTCAGTGCATGCTTCCATCTTTCTAATTGTTCCTCCGCCTTCTCCCTGCTTTCACTGCAGATCACAATATCATCTGCGAACATCATAGTCCAAGGGGATTCCAATTTAACCTCATCTGTCAGCCTATCCATTACTACCGCAAAAAGGAAAGGGCTCAGCGCGGAACCCTGATACAGTCCCATCTCCACCTTAAATTCTTCTGACACACTAACGGCACACCTCACCGCTGTTCTGCTGCCGTCATACATGTCCTGTACTATTTTAACATAGACTTGCGCATGTAGTACCACAGTTCCTCTCGAGGTACTCTGTCATAGGCTTTCTCTAGGTCGACAAAGAAACAATGTAGCTCCTTCTGACCTTCTCTGTACTTTTCCACTAGGATCCTCAAGGCAAATAATACATCTGTGGTACTCTTTCTCGGCATGAAACCATACTGTTGCTCGGAGATACTTCTGCCTTTAGTCCTGCCTCCACTACTCTTTCCCATAACTTCATTGTGTGGCTCATCATCTTTATTCCTGTTTCCACAGCTCTGAACATCGCCTTTGTTCTTAAAAATGGGGACTAGCACACTTTTCCGCCATTCTTCTGGCATCTTCTCTCCTGCTAGTATTTTATTGAACATCGCCTTTGTTCTTAAAAATGGGAACTTGTACACTTTTCCTCCATTCTTCTGGCATCTTCTCTCCCTCTAGTATTCTATTGAATAAGTTGGTGAAAAACTCCACAGCCACCTCTCCAAATTGCTTCCATACCTCCACTGGTATGTCATCAGGACCAACTGTCTTTCCATTTTTCATTCTGTTCAGTGCCTTTCTAACTTCCCCCTTACTAAGCATTGCCACTTCCTGGTCATTCACGCTTGCCTCTTCGACTCTACCTTCTCTCCCATTCTCTTCATTCATTAATTTCTCAAAGTACTCTTTCCACCTACTTAGCACCAGGTTATGTTATATTAGTTGAAATATATAGTTATGTCCTGCATTATATTGATATTGGGCATTCAAACTAGTAGTGTTAATTGAGGCTTAATTGACACATCTGTGCATGTGGTGCATGCACTTGACTAGCCACATGAAAAACATTAAAACATCACAGGCTCAAAAATCTGAGTGGCTTACTTACAAATAGACTTTGGAAGGAGGTTCTTCACAAAAATTGATTTTGTTTAATTTTGCACTTGGGTGACCAGGCACTTCAGATACCCAAATGTTTGAATACCAACAATTTAAAAGTCTGTTTTTCCATAATATTTCACAAAAACCCATGTCCCCAAATCAAGACCATGAGAGCCTTATCATTGCAAATGCGGTGAACGGTCCTAAAGGTTGAGCACGAACAGAAAATTCTCATCATTTTCAGTGTTATTGTTGCATTACTCATCTTCAAAAATGTGTGACTGGTATTGCTTGCAGAGTTTGACTTTCAAAGGGAAGGTGACAACCAGCCTGAAGTTCAAAGAAAAAACCACAGAACTAGATACTAGAAGTTACAAGTGCCTCCTCCTTGCGCTGGTCAAACTAATTCATGCTGACCCGAAGCTCATGTTGCATGTGAGTAACCATCATACTTTTCATGTTCAAGGCCCTTTGTGAATCTGACTTTTTTTCCACCGACATTTTTATTCTGTAGAATCCTGTGAAGCAAGCCCCAGAGATGCAGAGCAGCACAGCTGAACTCATCATTGGTCTGGTGCAACTCGTACCCCTCACCAACACTACCCAACTTTCACAAGAAGCCATGGAGGTTGGAGACTGAATTTAACTTTTTTTCACAGCGAATTTAATGCTTCAGACTGGTAGAATCGTAGTCTGTACCAACATTTACCTTTTTTCCATAAAATGGCTTCTACACATACATGCAAATCAATTGCCTTTCATCGAGATTCAATGCTTTGAACTCAAAAAAGGCCATTTACTTGAACCCTATCGCTCTGAGTTTTTCCAAGAGGGTTCATTGCTGTTGTCATGAGCTGTTTTGTACTCCTTGAATGCTGGCAGCTCGATCCATTCTCTACACATCCATCATCTACACACAGGTGTAAATTGTGAATTTTACTCCACAGCGGTCTAATTTGCCACCGCATTGGCCTGAGCTTACTCTTGTGGGCTCGGGACCAGCTTTGGATAAGTCAACAGTAGTTGATGACCAAAAAAAAAAAAACTCTTCCACTACTTCTGCTCATAAGAATTAAATTGTGCTTCTACTCCATGACAATGATGTAAATGTCACTCGCTACATTTTTTTCGGCAATCACTGCCTACTTATCAACAACTTGGTGTGCAAGACCATGATTTCGACTTCCGGTTTGGGAACTATTTTTGCGCCAATCCAGTTTAACTGTCTTATAAATTTAGCTCGTTCAAATGACACAAGAAAGCCACGTGACCTCACACAACGTCTTCCATTGGGCTTCTTTGGCATACGTACTGTATAAACACGAGACAAGCAGCCCTGCTGATCTTTGTGTTTACATGCGAGCATGTTGTAAACGTCAACATAAAGATGACTGTGTGCTATTCGTCTTTACATTTAGATCAACAAAATTTACAGCTTTCATGTTTTGTAGTACTGTAATTTCTCGAGTATTATGTGTCCTGAAAGGAAGACTCCTCAGAATTCATATTTAGAATAAACCCTCCAATGTGAAGTAATATTATTATTGCATATATTTTGTACAGTAATTTAAAAAAAAGTTGAAAATAAAGAACATTTTTGAAATCCAAGCAAAATCTGGATATGTGCCAGTTTTCAGAGTCAAACCGAAAGAAACATCCTTGACCCTGCCCCTGACGTCGCCGGTGCTTAGCATTACAGACCATTCGTTCTAGCTAAGCCGAGATGCTGATTTGTTCTGCACCAAAACTGAGAAAACGCACCCAAATTTGTCCTTTTTTAACCTCCCGTGGGCTCAACCTGACAGGATAAGGCTGTGGCTGTCACAGTTGAGGCTCATTCATTAGCGGGGAAGTTTGCACGCATTTAATCAGTACTGGTTATTAGCCGCTAAGTTATACCCTCTCGTGCTGGTACGGTAAAGCAACAACATACGTTATGAGGGTGGCACAGCTGTTCAATCCTGGACCTCCGTGTTTGGAGTTTGCATGTTCTCCCCGTGTCTGCGTGTGTGTAACCTCCCTCCTGCCTGTTGACAGCTGGGATAGGCTCCAGCACACTTTCGACCATCGTGCGGCTAAGAAAATAGATGGATGGATATATATGTGTAACACTTCCCGGTTACTATTTACGGCGATCCGTGCGTGCAACAGCCCAGCCTCCACCACCACCGCTGGTGGATCGCAAGAAGCTTTACTCCTTGAAAAGTACAACTTGGTGTTTTAAAAAAAAAAAAATCTGGCCACCTGTTATATATTCTCTACATCAACTCCTCAGATAAGCATCAAATCTCCGCAGTCCATTTCATGGGACTGTTATTGTTTGTAGTCAGCGCCACGTCCCTCCCAACACGTCGAATTCCGCTTGTGTCTGTTCTGGCTCAAATACTTGAACATTGTACATTATTTATTTAGTTTGCTCAATGGCCGGTATAGTAATAACACGGAGCATCAACTCACTTTGACACTCACTTTGCTGGGTCTCAGAACATAACACTTCCCGGTTACTATTTACACCATCCGCGTGTGCTTGGGGTAAAAAAAAAAAAAAAAAAAAAAAAAAAAAGTCAGGCCATCCCAGCTCTATATTCTCTGCATCTAAAACAACTCCTCACAAAGGCATCGAACAAATCTCCGTTGTCCATATAATGGGATTATTGTTCGTCGTTACCTCTCCAACACGTCAACTGGCGGCTGTGTGTATTCTGGCTCAAGCGCCCAGGCTTGAGCATTGTACGTCACGCTACTTTTGTTTTGTTTGTAATTATTTTTTTCACAAAAATGGGCCACAAAATGCCAGATAGTGGACGTTCTCTGTTCGGTGAAATGTATCCACGAGCAAGGGGGGTCAGAACAAGAAGCACTGCAGGCGTGGCAAACGCTGATTAGCTGTCGGTTTTCCAGCAGGGCTCATTGGAATCTCTGAGCGAGAGAGGAATTTCGATAATACTTTTCCAATTTAGAGATGTTTCTCGGTGAAATCTGCGGATAACTCTGGCATTAAAAGAAGCACTGAACCCTCATCTATTAGCTTTTAATTTGTGCTCCCATTCCACGTCACAATTGTTTCCCACTTGTTGATTCTTGACAAAAAATGAGAATTTAATATCTTTATCTTTGAAGCCTGAAATGTGGCGAAAGGTTGAAAAGTTCAAGGGGGCCAAATACTTTAACAAGGCACTGTAGATCTCTGGACAAGCCACAGAACACAGTTGTCCTGGTCCCTGCAATTGTCAGAACAGAATCCCTCAACCAACTCAAATAAATGCTCAATGATGGCATAACATTTTATTATTACTGTTGGTAACACACATTCTTCTTCTTCTTTTCCTTTCGGCTTGTCCCGTTTGGGGTCGCCACAGCGTGTCATCTTTTGCCATCTTAGCCTATCTTCTGCATCTTCCTCTCTAACCCCAACTGCCCTCAGGTCTTCCTCTTGCTCTTTTGCCTGGCAGCTCCATCCTCAGCACCCTTCCACCAATATACTCACTCTCTCGCCTCTGAACATGTCCAAACCATTGAAGTCTGCTCTCTAGAATCTTGTCTCCAAAACATCCAACATTGGCTGTCCCTCTAATGAGCTCATTTCTAATCCTATCCAACGTGCTCGCTCCGAGTGAGAACCTCAACATCTTCATTTCTGCTACCTCCAGTTCTGCTTCCTGTTGTTTCTTCAGTGCCACCGTTACAGTCGTAAATAAACTATTTAACACTGTTTAACGTAAACATTTTTTGCATTAAATATTTGTGCATAAAACGTTTGTGCATAGTGCAATTTATCCATTACATGACACATCCTTGGCCAAGACTTCAAAAAAAGCATCTGATTGCTCTCCACTCTGAAAAATATCCATCGTAGCTACCTTTGGTGGATTACTGTCGAACTCATCGATGACTTAGTCCAGTGCCTGTGCCTCCTGTAATGTGTCATGAACATGCCATCTTGCTCGCACAGCATGTCATCCTCTGTGCCATCATTGGTGTTTATGAGGAAATCCTAAGAGTCTTGGTTCCCTTTATTCCTCATCCTCATTCCTCATCCCCGCCGATATATATATATAATATTATGGTAATGTGCGCCACCAACTTGAACTTTGACCTCCTCGGGGGTAGGGTGGGGTGTTCATGATCTTGTTCTTTTTTTTACCACTTTGTAGATGTATACCACTATACAATGTGATTTTTTTTTTTTTTTATTTTTTTTTATTTTTTATTTTTCCCCATCCAAACCTAAACCTAAATGTAATGTGCTCAGTTGACTTGGAAAATATTTTGGGAAAAAGTTGCGCATTATTTTCGAGAAATTACGGAACTTGTCTGGCGCTCTCTGCCCAAACATGGATATTTTAGCTCACTTATAACTTCAGAAACCACCGAGCTGTACGCTGGGGTTCACCCCTGTGGATGAGAGGGTAGCTTCCTTCTGCCTTGGGGTCGGACGATAAGTCCTGACTGTTGTTTGTTCCAATGCACCAAGCAACAGTTCAGATTACCCACCCTTTTTGGACTCCTTAGAGGCAGAATTCTGGAGAATTCCTCTGCAGACTCCATCATTCTGTTGGGGGACATCAGTGACTGTGTACTATGACAGTGATACCTGGAAGGGCGTGATTATGAAGAACCCCCCCCCCCGATCAGAACCAGAGTGGTGTTCTGTTACTGGACTTCTTTGCTCATCATGGATTGTCCATAACCAACACCATCTTCAGGCATAAGGGTCTCCACATGTGCACTTGCTACCAGGACACCCAAGGTCGCTGTTCAATGATCAACTTTGTGGTCGTGTTTATCGGACTTGCGGCTGTATGTCTTGGACACTTGGGTTAAGAGTGAGGCAGAGCTGTTAACTGATCACCGCCTGGTTGTGAGTTGGCTCCAATGGTGCGGGAAGATGACTGTCCGACGTGGCAGGCCCAAACGGATTGTGAGAGTCTCCTGGGAATGGCTGGTAGACTTCCCTGTCAGAAGGAATTTCAACTCCCACCTCAAAGAACTTCGCTGATGCTCCAAGGGAGGTGGGGGGATATTGAGTCTGAGTGGATGATGTTCCATGCCTCCATTGCTGAGGCGGCCGGCTGGAGCTGTGGCCGTAAGGTGGTCGTGCCTGTCATGGCGGCAACCTCCAAACATGTTGTTGGACACCAACAGTAAGGGATGCCGTCAAGTTGGAGTTTTATTGGGCATTGCTGGGCTGTGGGACTCCTGAGGCAGCTGATATTTCAGCTGGCCAGCCGATACCTGTAGCTTCACTGGTCACTGGGGCAAAAACCCTGGCGTGGGAGGAGTTCGCTGAGACCATGGAGAACGACTTCAAGACTGCTTTGAAGAAATTCTGGTCTATCGTCTGGCGTCTCAGGAAGGGGAAGCAGTGCACAGTCAATTCTGTCAATAGTAAGAATGGGGAACTGCTGACCTCAATTTGGGGTGTTATGGGTCGGTGGGGAGAATATTTCGAAGACCTCAATTCCACAGACATGCCTTCCCATGAGATAGCAGAGTCTGTGTTTTTTGAGCCGGGCTGTTTTGTCTTAGGCGTTGAGGTCAACGAGGTGGTTAAAAAGCTCCTCGGTGGGAGGGCCCAGGGGTTGGATGAGATTTGCCCAGAGTTCCTAAAGGCTCTGCATTTTGTGGGGCTGTCCTGGTTAACACGCTCTACAACATCGCGTGGCCATTGGGGACAATGCCTTTGTGGCCCCCGGAAGAGCTAGATGAAGTGGCTAGTGGAAGGGAAGTCTGGGTACCCCTGCTAAACCTACTGTCACTGCGACCTGACCCAGAAAGCGTTAGAAGAGGAGATGTGATGAAAACACCAACCAGTGAATTTCAGCTTTTTTGGTAATTTTGATTGTGCACGCGTATGCACATGCACAGAAACTACAGAATTTGCACATTCACATTTTTTTTTGTGGATGTTCATGGCTTGGTTACAAAATCAGCAGTTATTTATTCTGTATTTGATTGTTTCATTATATACTTTGTACTCAAGTACATTTTTAGATGACTTCTATTTATTTCAAATTGTCACTTAACAATACTCTTACTTGATTACAATATTTGGCTACACTAACCACCTCTGGAACAGACATCCTCTTTTGCTACTCTTCCGCTGAAGCAACATTTTTGCTCAACACAACAGCCAGTGTTGTATTTATTGCACTAGTCTTTTATGTTGTCTTGAGGTGCTGCGGTTCCTGTTCAAAGTGACTAACCAGAATAATCCACTCAGCATTCATGATGTACATACATAGCTGTGAAATTGAGCAATTTGTTGAAAGGGGTTTGTTTAAACAATATTCAAAATTAAGTCAGTGACATCACCAGTTTTGTGACACAGGTGTGAATCAGGTGGTCCCTACTTCAGAAGCCAGCACCTGTTGAAGGTGCATTTCTCCTTGAAAACCTGAGAAAAATTGGTATTTCAACATATTGCTTAGAAGAACACTATACTTTGATTAAAAGTTTGATTGTCGAGGGGAAACCTTTTAAGGAGGTGCAAGCAATTATAGGCTGTTCAACCAAAATGATCTCTAATGGCTTAAATTGGAGAGCAAAACCAGAGAAATGGAAGAAAACATAAGGCACACATCAAAATGGATCACAGAATAACCAGAATTGCAAAGACTCAGCCAATGATCAGCTCCAGCATGATCAACAACAGTCTGGAGTTACAGTGAAGAAAATAAGTATTTGAACACCCTGCTATATTGCAAGTTCTCCCACTTAGAAATCATGGAGGGGTCTGAAATTTTCATCGTAGGTGCATGTCCACTGTGAGAGAGTGAGTCTAAAAAGAAAAATCCAGAAATGGCAATGTATGACTTTTTTAATGATTTATTTGTGTGATACAGCTGGAAATATGTATTTGAACACCTGAGAAAACCAATGTTAATATTTGGCACAGTAGCCTTTGTTTTGTAATTACAGAGGTCAAACGTTTCCTGTAGTTGTTCACCAGGTTTGCACACACTGCAGGAGGGATTTTGGCTCACTCCTCCACACCGATCTTCTCTAGATCAGACAGGTTTCTGGGCTGTTGCTGAGAAACAGGAAGTTTCAGCTCCCTCCAAAGATTTTCTATTGGGTTTAGTTTTGGAGACTGGGTAGGCCACGCCAGAATCCTCTATATTATTCTTACGGGGCACTCCTTGGTTTTCCTGGCTGTGTGCTTTGGGTCGTTATCATGTTGAAAGACCAAGCCACAACCCAACTTCAATGCTCTGACTGAGGGAAAGAGGTTGTTTCTCCAAAACCTCCCAATACATGGCAGCGGTCATCCTCTCCTTAATACAGTCCAATCGTCCTGTCCCATGTGCAGAAAAACACCAACAAAGCATGATGCTACCACCCCTATACTTCACAGTAAGGATGGTGTTCTTGGGATGGAACTCATCATTCGTATTCCTCCAAACACGGTGAGTGGAAGTATGACCAAAAGTTCCATTTCGGTCTCATCTGACCACAAACCTTTCTCCCATGACTCCTCTATATCATCCAAATAGTCATTGGCAAACTTCTGACGGGCCTTGATATGTGATGGTTTAAGCAGGGGAACCTTTCGTGCCATGCATGATTTCAAACCATGACGTCTTAGTATATAACCAACAGTCACCTCTGAAACGATGGTGCTAGCTTTTTTCAACTCATTGACCAATTCCTGTTGTGTAGTCCTTGGCTGATTCCTCACCTTTCTAAGGATCATTGAGACCCCATGAGGTGATATGTTGTATGGGTATATATATATATATATATATATATATATATATATATTTGTAGACACACATGCGTCCGTGCACACACACTTAGGGGCAATTTTGAGTGTCCAATTAATGTTGCATTTTTTTGGGATGTGGGAGGAAACCGGGGTGCCCGGAGGAAACCCACCCAGGCACGGGGAGAACATGCAAACTCCACACAGGCGGGTCCGGGATTGAACCTGGGACCTCAGAACTGTGAGGCCAACACTTTCCAGCCCCAGTTCTGCCATCTCGTGTCAATTTATCATACTGAAACCATTCCCAAAGCTTAGTTAGATACTTACTTAAGAGCTGGGCAAAGTTATTACAAATTTAAATAAAAATACCAAAAATGTAACTTTATGTCCTTGACATTATACACTCGGATTTTTGCAGATGTAATTTTACGTCAGAGGCAGTACATTAATGGGAAATATCTTAACAGAGGGAATTTAGTGGTTGTCACAACACAGAATGAACTATTTTCAAATTCAGAAATTGCCAATAAAAACAGAAAAAAAATTGTACTGAATGTTTTCCTGCATTTAGGATTAGCCTTTGAGGTTTGTAAAAAAGAAAAAGAATTAAGGGAAATAGATAATGATTTTTGTAAATTATTTTCCAGAATGAGAGCAGAAAGAGGAGGATGCCATTCATGTGGCCCAACTTGAAGCAGGCGTTAGGTGCAGGTGGAGATGAGCCTGGCTCAAGTTAGTGCCCAAAACAAAAAAGGAAAGAAATAAGGCAAATGTATTTTTCATCTTAAATTTGTCCGTCAACATGTACTTGAGAGGTGTAAATAAATTTATTTTTCTGCGTGAAAAAAAGGCATCTTGTCATTAATATTGGCCTCTGTCCCAGCCAACGCAGACCCACGGGCCAAGATGGATTGTCATGGACCTCCACTTCACAAAGCAAGAATCCTGCCTCGTGGCAGCTAGCGCCAGGAAGGCCCCCATCCCCTCCACCTAATTGTTTGACCATATGCTAACAGTATCACTCTTTAGTGGTATACTCGTGAGTCGAAAATTATGGGTGAATGACCATCGCATGCAGAGGGAATAACAATTCTAACTACTGTTATATTCAGATTCTGATATTCGCAGTTACATTCCATTCGTACCAACAATGAAATAAAAACAAAAAAAATAGGTCCACTCCATATCACTGCAAAAATAGATGACATGCTTCCCTTTCTTCAGATGTCTATATTTAAAATAGAAATATATCACAGAGGCTGCTCAGAAAAATAAATGTTACAACCATCAACACGTTAATCTGATGGGTATCCCAAAACTCTTAAAATAATTGCTGTCAAGCCTCTTCAAAAAAAACAGATCACTGGATGCTTCCGGGTTAGCCAACCATAGACCCATCTCTAATATCCCTTTCATGTCCAAGATTATTTGTAATCAACTCAGTAATTTCTTGACTTTTTGACAAATTCCAATCAGGTTTCTGAACTCATCACAGTACAGTATCTGCTTCTATCTCATTGCTAAATGATATAATATTGAATACTGACTCAAGAAAGGTGTCAATTTTGAACCTGTCGGATCCCAGTGTGGCTTTTGATCCGATAGATCACAATATACTACTAAACAGGTTGGAAACTTGGGTAAGACTAAATGGAACAGCCCTTAAATGGTTCAAGTTTCACTTGGAGGAAAGAAGCTACTTTGTATCCATTAGAAGTGCTTAATCTCAATAAATAGCAATGGCCAATGGAGTCCCTCAAGGGGCACTTTTTGGACCCCTCTTGTTCACCCTGTATATGCTATGCAGATGACAGACAGTTATATGAAGCAGTGTCTCCTGGTGACTATCTTTCAATTGAGGAATTGTGCCACTGTCAAAGCAGAGAAATATACTGATATAAAGGTACTGCAGGAGCCAAACTTCAACTAAACCACGACAAAATGGAGAGAATTGTTTTTGGAAATAAAGAAAAAAAGCTTTGCTGTTCGTAAATATCTGGACTCACTATCTTTAAAAAGCATGGAGGCCCCGTAGCTCAGTGGTTAGAGCACTGGTTTGGTAAACCAGGGGTTGTGGTTTCGTATCCCACTGGGGCCTCCACTCCCTGAGAAGGGTAGCGTCAGGAAGGGCATCCGGCGTAAAAATTATGCCAAACATATGTGCGTTCATCTGAGATGACACGCTGTGGCGACCCCGAAAGCGACTAGCCGAAAGAAACTATCTTTAAAAAGCAAAGACCATCTCTGAAAATTTTGTGTTTTTAATAGGACATGTTGCTAGCCAACATGAATTTATAAGAATACAAAGCAGACTACAATCATAATGTGACGAGAGATACTGGTTAAAATAAACCATTTTAAACCAGGAAAGAAATCCTAAAATACATCATGCCTCTTCTGCTTTTCAGACCCCCACATCCCCCCTCCAAATTTTGCAATTTTATGCCACCATCTTGATGTTATGAAAAAGCTGAATTCTTTATTTTAAGATGCCACCACCTCCTTGAGCTTTGAGAGTAGTGTACCCTTTCATTCCAATATGCCAACGCCACGTGGAGGTTATGAAAAAGGTGTAGCCGACACATTCATTCCAATAAGATAGGGGGTATGTATGACTGACTGTATGTATAGTTGTCCTCATAAGTTTAAATAACGTCGCAGACTTTGTGAAATATTTTTTAAAAATACGACTGCTGACTGAGCAACAACCATCATTAATTTCTCTCTGGTTATGGTTTAGTGAGAATGCTTTTCTAAAAACCTTGACATTGTAATTTGAATCCCATTCAAATAAAATTGTTTTACATGGCCCACATTGTTTTCTTGAAAGAATTGTACATGTATATTAAAGAATTTGCCTGGGTAATCAAACGTATGAGTACAACGGGTTTCTCATTTACAAAATAAAAGTAGAACTGAATTTCAAAGTAAAAGCTAGTAAATTGAAACTATTACACGTTCAAATAAAGTGCTTAAGTTCAGAATAATTCTTTGAAAAAAAACTAACAAGATACAGATAATACTGATCATTTCGATAGAGGCAAAATCATGCATTGTAAAATGGCATTACAGGGGTACAAGGGTTTTCCACAGTTTTGAGGGCATCTCGTGGGGTACGTTTTATACACAAGATATTACAGTATTATTCTCACTTTTATATCGTAACATGTTTCTGATTCAAATCTTATGAACATTTTTCTAATAAAAATCTTTTTTTACATCCTATTTTGGTTTTGCAATTGTCCCTAAATTTTTTTCGTTCTCATTGTGATTGTGTTTTTCTTTTCTATTATTCCTTACCGCCTGTCTAGGCTCTTTTAGTGCTGCATCAACCAGACTCCATTGAACAGTGGAATCCTGATGCGCCGATAGAGACTTTCTGGGATATCAGGTATTTTGAAATTGTATATAGGGGGATTGGGCATGTACAGTGCCGTGAAAAAGAATTCACACATGTGATTTCTTTTTCGGTAGTTGTTTTTTTTTTTTTTTTTGCATATCTGTTACGTTTTTCAAACCAATTTTAATTTCACTCAGGGACTATACCATAAAATGCATATTTTGTTAGATGTTTTTCCGAAAAACCCAAGTATTTATGAATTAAAGTTTGCGAACTTTGACCTAGTTTCGTGTGGTTTACCTCTGACGTCATAACTAGGACTCGTGTCTTTGAAATGGCTTCCTCGCTTGTACCATAGCTTGTTGACGCCGAAGAAAAACCCATTTGTTTCAAGAATTTCTCAGTAATTGCAAGCTAAAATGAATCCGTAACAATGGTGAAGAAGCGTGTGTTCCTATTTTGTCGCAATTCGAATTATTCTGGTCACAGTTTACATTATTTTATTTTTATTACATTATATTATAAAGACCCCAGCCTCAGAAGACTGTCATGTTTGTGGAAACGAGAGCTAATTTTTCCAAAGCCAGTCAGCAGTCAGTCATATGCAGAGAACATTTCACCCCGGACTCTTTTACTGGTGGACTCATGTCTGAGATAGTTTTTAAATGTTAAAACCTGGATCAGTGCCTACCATACAGCCAGTTCCGGCACCTGAACAGGTCAGTGTTGCTAAAGGGACCAAACGTGAACTTGGATCAGTTGCTGAACCTGGGCATGATCCGACAAGCTCAAAACACACACAGACACCACCACCACCACAGAAAGTACCAAAACTGTGAAGAGCTTTTGTGAAAAGACAAGGTGCCGAGGTATGTTGATCATCTTTTATCTCCTGAAAACTTTGAACACTGTTGACATTGTTGAATGAAACCAGCATGTCGTTCTTGGCGGAAAAATATATTTTATTACAGCAAATCGTTTGACCATTTTCTACTAGAAAAACAGGATATTGTATACAAACCTTTTATTATTTAACAATTTAAAGTGCCACTGACACCTAAAACATGAAATTTAGTATGTTGTTAACCCAAAAAATAATCAGCCAGAATGGAATTATCCGTTTGTTCACAGCATTTTATTTTTTTTCATCACCTGCCATGAAAATTCTGTCAACTGTTTTGAGTTGAACAAGAAGCTGGAAGTGTCTTTACCTCTTGTACCGGTGAGAAATTACCTGTTTTTTTTTTTACTGCGTGTTAGCCAAAATGCCGGCTCGTTGTGTTGCTGAATTTTGCTCGAACACTCGGGAGGATGGATTCACTGTTCACACGTTTCCAAAAAACCCGATTCGTCATGAAAAATGAATTGCACAGGTTTGTGTGTGCCAAATGACAGGTAGGTGTGTATAGAGTAATTAAAAATATAATAATAATCAGGGGGTGGGGACTAATTTGTCTCACTGTATATAGCATATGTTATGTGTGAATTTAGAATAAATCCCCTTAATCAAACAAGCAAATATAACAAGGCACTTGTATTGCGTTGAAGACAATTTAATCACACACAATACAATACAACACAAAACAAAACAAAATAGAAAACCGTTCTGACGCTTTGTGAAAAAGTAATTGCATGAACCTCATAATGGATTGTGCCACCCTTGGTAGCAATAACTGACATAAAGCGTTTGCACTAATTTGTGATGAGTCTTTCACATCCCTCTAGAGGAATTTTATCCCACTCTTTGCATAATTATTTTAACAACGCCGTATTGGGGGTTTTCTTGCAGGAACTATTTGTCATACCAAAACATCTCAATTGGATTCTTAACCACACTTTTACTTGGCTATCAAGAAACCTGAATTTAAAAAAAAAAAAAAAATTCAAGCTATTCAGAGGGACTAGCTGGTGTGTTTTGGATTGTAGATCCAAGAGCGCTTAAGTTTGAGGGCATGAATTGATAGCTGGACGTTCTCCTTCAGGATTTTCTGGTACACAGCAGAATTCATCCATCCATCAATCACAGCAGAATATCAGCCCCAGACCATCACACTGGCACCACCATGCTTCACTGATGACATATTGTTCCTATCAAATGCTGTGCTATTTTTACGCCAGATCTAACACGCTGCACTCATTCCCAAAAAGTTACATTTTTCATCCGTCAGTCCACACAATGTTTCTCCAAAAGTCTTGAGGATCATCAAGATGTTTTTTGTCAAATGTGAGACACAAGCCTTTGTATTTTTGAACTGACAGCATAGGTTTTCACCTGGGAACTCTCCCATGCATACCATCATTGGCCAGTGTCTGTCTTATGATAATGAAAACAGACCTTCACTGAGGTCAGCGAGGCCAGCTGGTCTTAAGTGTTGTTTGAGGTTCTTTTGTGACCTGGATGAGTCGTCGTCGCACTTTTGGAGAAATTTAGTTGGTTGTCCATTCCTGGCAAGGTTTGCCACTGTTCCCAGTTTTCTCCGTTTGTGGATAATGGCTCTGACAGTGGTTTCATAGAACCCCAAAGCCTTGGAAATTGCCTTGTATCCTTTTCCAGACTGATTTCAATCACTTTTTCTCCCTCACTTCTTCTTGATTTTCTTTGGATCGTGGGATGATGGATTGGTTCATAATCTATGAAGCAACTTCTCGTTCTTTGACATCTTCTATTCAAGTAATTTCTTGATTCTAGTATGGTTGGGTGTGGCTTGTAAAATTGAACTCACCTTACCCATATGTGTAAGTCAAGTCAATGATTTTTTTTTTTTTTTTTTGCCTTACTAGATTGAATTTTTATTTGAAAACTGCATTTTATATTTCCTTAGGTTGTCTCTGAGTGATCTTAAAATTGGTTTGATTTGAAACCCATGGTGGGATTGATATCTAAAAAAGAAATAAGAAGGGGGAAAATACTCTTTCACAGCACTATACCTGCCCCTTTGTATTACAAAATATATCCTCCTTTCCTTTCGGCTTGTCCCATTAGGGTTCGGCACAGCGTGTCATGTTTTCCTATCTAAGCCTATCTCGTTCATCTTTCTCTGTAACACCCACTGTCCTCATGTCCTCCCTCACAACATCCATCAACCTTTTCTTTGGTCTTCCTCTCGCTCTTTTGCCTGGCAGCTCCATCCTCAGCACCCTTCTCTCAACATACTCACTCTGTCGCCTCTGGACATGTCCAAACCATCTAAGTCTGCTCTCTCTAATCTTGGCTCCAAAACATCCAACTTTGGCTCTCCCTCTAATGAGCTAATTTCTAATCCTATCCAACCTGTTCACTCACAGCGAGAACCTCTGCATCTTAATTTCTGCTACCTCCAGTTCTGCTTACTGTTGTTTCTTCAGTGGGACCCACTCTAATAAGTTCATAATGGCCGGCCTCACCACTGTTTTATAAAGTTTGCCCTTCATACTACCAGAGACTCTTCTATCACATAGAACACCAGACACCTTCCACCAACTGTTCCACCCTGCTTGGACCCGTTTCTTCACTTCCTTACCACACTCTCCATTGCTCTGTATTGTTGACCCCAAATATTTGAAGTCGCCCACCATCGCTATCTCTTCTCCCTGTAGGTTCACTCTTCCCCCTCCGCCCCTCACATTCATGCGCATATATTTTGTTTTACTTCAGCTACTCTTCATTCCTCTCCTTTCCAGTGCCTGCCTCCATCTTTCTAATTGTTCCTCCGTCTGCTCGCTGCTTTCACTGCAGATCACAATATCATCTGTGAACATCATAGTCCAAGGGGATTTCAGTCTAACCTCATCTGTCAGCCTATCCATTACTATTGCAAACAGGGGCTCAGTGCGGATACCTGATACAGTCCCACCTCCACCTTAAATTCTTTTGACACACCTACGGCACATCTCACCGCTGTTCTGCTGCCCTCATACATGTCCTGTACTATTCTCACATATTTCTCCACCACACCACACTTACGCATGCAGTACCACAGTTCCTCTCTTGATACTCTGTCATAGGCTTTCTCTAGGTCTACAAAGACACAATGTAGCTTCTTCTGACCTTCTCTGTACTTTCCCGCGAGCATCCTGAAGGCAAATAATGCATCTGTGGTACTTATTCTACGTGTGAAACCATACTGTTGCTCGCAGATACTTCTGTCCCGAGTCTAGCCTCCACGACTCTTTCCCATAACTTCATAGTGTGGCTCATCGTCTTTATTCCTCTATAGTTTCCACAGCTCTGAACATCGCCTTTGTTCTTAAAAATGGGGACGAGCACACTTTTTCTACATTCTTCTGGCATCTTTTCTCCTGCTAGTTTTTATTCTATTGAATAAGTTGGTCAAAAACTCTACAGCCACCTCTCCATATTACTTCCATACCTCCACTGTTATGTCATCAGGACAAACTGTCTTTCCATTTTTCATTCTGTTCAGTGCCTTTTTAACTTCCCCCTTACTAATTATTGCCACATCCTGGTCATTCACGCTGGCCTCTTCTCCTCTACCTTCTCTCCCATTTTCTTCATTCATTAACTTCTCAAAGTACTCTTTCCATCTACTGAGCACACCACTGGCACCAGTCAACATATTTCCATCGCTATCCTTAATCACCTTTACTTGCTGGACATCCTTCTCATCTCTATCCCTCTGTCTGTCCAGCCTTTTTCTCCTTCTTTCGTAACCAATCTGGTGTACATGTTGTCATATGCCTCTTGTTTAGCCTTCGCCACCTCTACCTTTGCCCTATGTAGCATCCCAATGTATTCCTTCCGGCTCTCCTCAGTCCTCTCCATCTCCCACTTCTTCTTTGCTAATCTCTTTCCTAGGAGGACTTCCTGTATTTTGGGGTTCCACCACCAAGTCCACTTCTCCTCTTTCCTACTAGAAGGCACCCCAAGTACTGTCCTGCATGCCTCTCTGAGTACCTTGGGAGTAGTATTCCAATCTTCTGGGAGCTCTTCCTGTCCATCTAGAGCCTGTTTCACCTCCTTCCGAAAGGCCACACAACATTCTTCCTTTCTCAACTTCCACCACATGGTTCTCTGCACTACCTTTGTCTTCTTAATCTTATTACCCGCTACCAGAGTCATCATACGCACCACCATCCTATGCTGTCGAGCTACACTCTCCCCTACCACTACCTCACAGTCAGTAACCTTCAGATTACATCGTCTGCATAAAATATAATCCACCAGCATGCTTCTACCTCCACTCTTGTCGGTCACTCTATGTTCCTGTCTTTTCTGGAAATCAGTGTTCACCACTGCCAATTCCATAATTTTTGCGAAGTCCATCACCATCTGACCCTCAAAGTTCCTTTGCTGAATGCCGTACTTACCCATCACTTCTTCATCTCGCTCCTGTTTCCTTCGCCAACATGTCCATTGAAAACTCCACGTATCACAACTCTAGGTTGTGTTCAGGACTACTTTGTCTAGTTCCTTCTAGAATTTTTCTTTTCAACCCGAGGTCACATCCTACCTGTGGGGCATAGCCGCTAATCACATTATACACAAAAACCCTTCCTTTAAAATTACCCGACTCCATTTGTCTTCCCATCTATTCCATAATAAAATAATTTAAATCCTGCTCCTAAGCTTCTACCTTTACTCCCTTTCCACTTGCTCTCAACGATCCCCAATACATCAACCTTTCTCCTAATCATCATGTCAACTAACTCCTGAGCTTTTCCTGTCATAATCCCAACATTCAAAGTCCCTACACAAAGTTTGTAGGGTCTGTGCATGCCTCTTCTTCTTATGCTGATCAAGCCGCTTTCCTCTTCCTTTTTGTCTTCAACCTACATTATCTGAATTTCTACCAACGTCTTGGAGATTAACAGTGTCGGGGTCGGCGTAATTAGCCCTGGCCACGACCTATCAGTTATGGAATTCGTTTGATGAACGCTCATATATGTTTGGCACAGTTTTACGCCGGATGCCCTTCCTGCAGCAACCCTCTGCATTTATCCGGGCTCGGGACCATCTGACAGAACACAGAGGAATTATGCCCCCCTTTGGGCTGCAGATAGTCAAAACAAGCAATCAAATAAACACATTCAGCACATAAGGGCCACAAATCACATTTTACCTGTGTGAAAATATAAAGAATATGGCGATTTAAAGGATATGTAGACGAAAGGGATTCAAACCACAATGGCCCTCACTCTAGTAGTTGAAGGTTCAGTCCACGTTCAATGTTCGGTCCTCGTTGTATACTTTGTTGGTAATGTTGTTAGCGCGCTACGCTAGCTTAGGCCGAGCAGTTTCAACGCGAACGATATGGCACGAATTTGGGTACTAAGATAAGACTTGTTAAATTTCCTATTAGTCCTCACAGCCCTCGTCGTACAAGTTATGAAGTTACTCACGTTTGTTTCTTCAACTGCACAGTTTATTCACAAACACGTCTCGTTGTTAGCCAGCTAAGCTAAGTAGTCTGGGCCTATAACCAAGTTTAAGTTGACGTTTCTACTTGCACAACTTCCTACCCAGTACTCACAGTCCTCGTTGTTCACGAAACGTAAGTTTTGCCAGTCGTATAAGTACTATTCCGGTCAAAAAATATATTACTGGTGAAATGTCATTCAATGTTGAGGAGGCGTTTCGTAACCTGAATTTTTCATTACCACTATATTTTTCCCCTACATTTTCTTACTCATTTCTTACTTTAAATCATGTATTAATTGATGCACGGAGTTTACTCTGCCCAGCATATATAGTTTATATTTACATTTATGACCTTTATCCATTAGTTCACAGGTGCTGTTCCTTATCTGCCGTAAACTGATTGGACAGCAGATGGTCAATGGCACTGAAGTTCTGAAGTGGTTCCGAGAGATCCTCATTTGCAGGAATAAGTTTCTGCTCAAAAACAAGGTACTGTCTGACCTACTGGAGCACCAAACAACTCACATTGTTTGATCTGCGTCTTCGGTGGTATTATTCTTCAGTGAAAACTAACAGTACAGTCCATCTTTTGGGAAGTAATTTAACATTTCTAACTGAAATACAAATACATTCCGTAATTTGTTGTGTATCATGCACAATTTTTGACTACGCAAAACCTTCAGTATCCAGTAGTGTGTAGTATAGAGTGAAGAAAATAAGTATTGGAATACCCTGCTATATTGCAAGTTCTCACACTTAGAAATCATGGAGGGGTCTGAAATTTTCATCGTAGCTGATGTCCACTGTGAGAGAGACAATCTAAAAAGTATAACCCAGAAATCACAATGGATGATTTTTTTTTAAACGATTTGTGTGATACAGCTGCAAATAAGTATTTGAACACCTGTCTATCAGCTAGAATTCTGACCCTCAAAGATTTGTTAGTCCGCATTTAAAAGTCCACCTCCACTCCATGTGTTTTCCTGAATCATATGCACCTGTATGAGGTCGTTAGTTGCATGAAGACACCTGTCTACCCCATATAATCACTAAGACTCAAACTTGTAACATAGCCAAGACCAAAGAACTGTCCAAAGACACCAGAGACAAAGTTGTACAACTCCACACGGCTGGAAAGGGCTACAGAGAAATTGCTAAGCAGCTTGGTGAAAAAAGTTCCATTGTTGGAGCAGTTACAAAATGGAAGACATGATGAAACATGAGCACGTAAGGTACACAAATCACATATGACTCGTGTGAAAATATAAAGGATATGGAGAATTGAATCTCAATCGGAGTGGAGCCCCATACAAGATATCACCTCGTGGGTTCTCAATGATTCTTGGAAATGTGCGGAATCAGCCCAGGAATACACTACAGGATTTGGTCAATGACCTGAAAAGAGCTCGGACTACCGTTTCGAAGGTGACTGGTGGTAATACACTAAGACGTCATGGTTTGAAATCATGCATGGCAAGGAACGAACCAGGACATGTCAAGGCCAGTCTTAACTTTGCCAATGACCATTTGGATGATACAGAGGAGTCAGGGGAGAAAATTTTGTGGTCAGATGAGACCAAAATGGAACTTTTTGGTCGTGATTACTCTAACCGTGTTTGGAGGAAGATGAATGATGAATTCCATCCCAAGAACACCATCCCTACTGTGAAGCATGGGGGTGGTAGCATCATGCTTTGTGGGTGTTTTTCTGCACACGGGACAGGACAACTGCACTGTATGAAGGAAAGGATGACTGTGGCCATGTATTGGGAGATATTAGGGAACAACCTCTTTCCCTCAGTCAGACCATTGAAGATTGGTTGTGGCTGGGTCTTCCAACATGACAATGACCCAAAGCACACAGCCAAAAAACCCAAGGAGTGGCTCCGAAGCATATCAAGGTTCTGGCGTGGCCAAGGCAGTCTCCAGAAATAAACCCAATAAAAAATCTTTGGAGGGAGCTTCAACTCCGTGTTCCTCAGCTAGAGCCTGGGAACCTGTCTGTTCTAGAGAAGATCTGTGTGGAGGAGTGGGCCAAAAGCCCTCCTGCAGTGTGTGCAAACCCGGTGAACAACTACAGGAAACGTTTGACCTCTGTAATTGGAAACAAAGGCTACTGTCCCAAATCTTAACATTAGTTTTCTCAAGTGTTCAAATACTTATTTGCAGCTGTATCACACAATTGAAATGGTAAAAAAAATCATACATTGTGATTTATGAAATTTTCCTTTCTGACTATCTCTCTCTCTCTCTCTCTCTCTCTCTCTCTCTCACAGTGGACATCCACCCACGATGAAAATTTCAGACCCCTCCATGATTCCCAAGTGGGAGAACATGCAATATAGCAGGGTGTTCAAATACTTATTTTCTTCACTGTACAAGAGTTTAGGAAAATGTGCCAGCTTGGATGAAAAAAAATAAATCTTCATAGGTCATCAGTTGGGATGATAAATTCAGTTCTGATTCCAGAAATATAAAGATATTGTTAACCCATAACAAGATGTAGAGTTGGAATAAAATGTTTTATGTTTTGTTCTTTTAATAATGACATCACCAAGCAGCGTCATCGTATTTCCAGCATAGCTGGCATTGACATAAGCAGTTCTATACAGTGGGTACGGAAAGTATTCAGGCCCCCTTAATTTTTTCACTTTTTTACATTTTAGCCATTAGCTAAAATCATTCGTTGGTTTTTCCCCCTCAATGTACACCACAACACCCCATATTGACTGGAAAAACTGAATTGAAATATTTGCTGATTTATTAAAAAAGAAAAAACTGAAATATCACACAGCCCTAAGTACTCTTATTTAGACACTTTGCTTAGTATTTAGTGCAAGCATTTTTCGAGCTAATAGACCCATGAATCTTTTGGGGAATGATGCAATGAGTTTTTCACACCTGGAATTGGGGGTCATCTGCTATACCTCCTTGTCTGTTATGTTGGATGGTGAATGTTGACAGCTATTTTCAGGTCTCCAGAGATGGTCAATTAGGTTTCAAGGAACAGCTTGTCCAAACTAATAGGAATGGGAGCTCACATTAAAAGTTAGTAGATGAGGGTTCAGTGTTTTTTTTTTTTTTGTTTTTTTTTTTTTTTTTTTTTAAATGCCAGAGTTGTCCACAGATTTCACCAAAAAACATCTCTAAATTGGAAAAGTATTTTCGAAATTCCGATTGGCCGATTTTTGTGAAAAATAATTACAAACAAACAAGACAAAAATAGCATGATGTACAATGTTCAAGCCTGTGCACTTGAGCCAGAATACACACAGCCAGCACTTGACGTGTTGGAGATGGCGCATGGCACTAACAACTAACAAATAACAGTCCCATTATTTGGACAAGCGAAATTTGATGCTTTTCTGAAAAGTTGGTTTCGATGTCTCAGCCTCTGGCAAACGACTGCAGCGGCTGTGGAGGGGTGGTGGTGTTTTCACTCGTGGATCGCCATAAATAGTAACCAGGAAGTGTTGTGTGCTCAGAGCCAACAAAGTGAGTATAACAGCGAATCGATGCTCCGTGTTATTACTAATCCCGCCATTGAGCAAACAAAATAACAATGTTTAAGCGTTTGAGCCAGAATACACACAGGGGGAAGTCGACGTGTTGGGAGGAGCGTGGTGCTGACGACAAACAATTACAGTCCCATTATATGGACCGCGGAGATTTGAAGCTTTTCTGAGAAGTTGATTTCGATGTACAGAATTTACAGCAGGCTTGGGCAGATTTTTTTTTTTCCCCCCAAGTTGTACTTTTCAAGCACCCTGTTTAGACTTTGACAGAGGATGGGGACATAAGGTCTCAGCCCGCTGCTTTGTTTAGCTTTTGTTTGAAGATCCGCCTCATTGATGGTCAATGGTGGAATCAAAGATATTTAAGTGGTCGGTGGTGTGACCTGGTAGGTGTGTGGAGTCAGTGTCCCTTTCAAAACTGCAGTAAAAGCTGTTCAGGTCATCAGCCAGCCCACAAGTGCTGTCTACCTGAGGGATCATCGCTTGTAATTAGTGAACGATTGTTTCAGACTGATTTGGAGTCATTAGCGATATCCAATTTTGCTGTATCATCCCTCTTTGCAATGTTAATTTCTTTGTCGTCTGGTTTCTACTGCGATTGTAGAGGGCCCTTTCCCCACTCCGATATGTGACCTCTTTAGTCTGGCGGAGTTGCCTGAATCTTATTTAATGTTTGCAAAGTTTTTGTTGGTAGACACACTTAATCGCAGAATGTGACATACACTGTGACCATGTCCGTATATTTATCTTGCTGTTTGCTAATTTTCCAAAGATACTCCAGTCTGTGCAGTTGACAGAGGTTTTAAGTTCTAATTTTGCCCCATTGGTCCACTTTTGGCAAGTTGGTCTGCACAGACTTTGAGGCAGGATGGGGACACAAGGTCTGGGCCCGGCGCTTTGTTGATCTTTTGTTGTTAGAAGAGCTGAGTCACGTCGCTTTCATCTATCTTAAACGGTGCAGCAGCTTGGTGGGTGCGTGGTGTTAAAGTGTCCTTTTCAAATCTGCAGTAGAAGCTTGGTAAGCAATTGGTATTGATACCCTTGGCCAACCTGGTCGATGTCTGTTGCTCAGTACGCCAGTATTTTTTTTTCATTTTGTTCACTATCCCCAATGTTTGTGTGATAGCTCTGGTTGATTTTCCCTCTTCCCTCAGCTTCAGAATGGTTTGTCTTTGGGAAAATAGTTTTCTGGTCTTCATGTTTGCCGAACAGCAATTTTTAACAGGTAGAACACAACGCTAATGACAAACAATACGTTTAAAGTGCTACTGAAACGTAAAGCATGATTTTTAGTACGTTTTTAATTTAAAAAAAAAAAAAAAAAGGCAGCCGGAATAGACCCATCCATTTTTTCACCACACATCATGATGTTGTCGTATATGGATTTTTGCATCTCCCCCCAGGAAAATCGTCTCGAGGCATTTGTGTTGGATAAGAACCAGGAAGTGACATTTTTTGCAGTAGCGGGGTCCATTGTTTATATTGTTTTATACCTATTGTACTATTGTAATTATTTTTTTCATCGTGTTAACCAAAATGCCGGCACGTTGTATTGCTGGATTTTGGCTGAACACTCGGGAGGATGGATTCACTCTTCACTCTTTTCCAAAACACCCGGTTCGTTATGAAACATGGATTGGACAGGTGCAAAGGACGAGAGCTTTTGTGGGTTCTAAATGACAGGTCGGTGTATATAGAGCTATTAAAAAAATTGTTGTGGGGGACTAATTTGTCTCACAGTTTATAGCATATGTTGCATGTGAATTTAGAATAAATCCCATTAGTCAAACCGGCAACATATAAAAAGCACTTGTATTGTGTTTAAGAGAATTTAATCACACACAATACAGTACCACACAAAACAATAAAATAAAAGTACGAAGACAGTTTATAGTAGCGTGTAACGTGAGCGTATAGTAACGTATAGTCACCACTTCTCAAACTCTCTGTCCGCGTAAGACGGCGTACAGTGAAGAAAATAAGTATGTGAACACCCTGCTATATTGCAAGCTCTCCCACTTAGAAATCATGGAGGGGTCTGAAATTTTCATCGTAGTTGCATGTCCAATGTGAGAGCGATAATCAAAAAAGAAAAATCCAGAAATCACAATGTGATTTTTTTTTTTTTTTTTTTAAACGCTTTGTGTGAAACAGATGCAAATAAGTATTTGAACACCTGACAAAACCAATGTTAATATTTGATACAGTAGTCTTTGTTTGCAATTACAGAGGTTAAACATTTCCTGTAGTTGTTCACCAGGTTTCCACACATTGTAGGAGGAATTTTGGCCCTCTCCTCCACACAGATCTTCTCTCGGTCAGACAGGTTTCCGGGCTGTCGCTGAGAAACACGGCAGCGGTCATCCTCTTCTTAATACAGTCCAGTCATCCTGTCGCATGTGCAGAAAAACACCCCCAAAGCATGATGCTACCACCCCTATACTTCACAGTAAAGATGGTGTTCTTGGGATGGAACTCTTCATTCGTCTTCCTCCAAACACGGTTAGTGGAATTATGACCAAAAAGTTAAATTTTGGTCTCATCTGACCACAAAACTTTCTCCCATGACTCCTCTGTATCATCCAAATGGTCTTTGGCAAACTCAAGACGGGCCTTGATGTGGTGGTTTAAGCAGAGTAACGTCTTAGTATATAACCAATAGTCACCTTGGAAACGGTGGTCCCAGTTCTTTTCAGGTCATTAACCAAGTCCTGTTGTGTAGTTCTGGGCTGATTCTTCACCTTCTAAGGATCATTGAGACCCCACAAGTTGATCTGTTGCATGGGGCTCCACTCTGATTGAGATTGACTATCATGTTTAACTTCTTCCATGTTCTAATGATTGCTCCAACAGTGGACCTTTTTTCACCAAGTTGCTTGGCAATTTCTCTGTTGCCCTTTCCAGCCATGTGGAGCTGTACAATTTTGTCTCTGGTGTCTTTGGACAGCTCTTTGGTCTTGGCCATGTTACAAGTTTGAGTCTTACTGATTGTGTGGGGTGGACAGGTGTCTTTATGCAGCTCACGACCTCACAAAGGTGCATCTGATTCATACACACACATACATGGAGACGAGGTAGACTTTTAAAGGCGGACTAACAGGTCTTTGAGGGTGAGAATTCTAGTTGATAGACAGGTGTTCAAATGCTTATTTGCAGCTGTGTCACACAAATAAATCGTTAAAAGGTCATACATTGCAATTTCTGGATTTTTGTTTTTAGATTCTCTCTCACAGTGGACATGCACCTATGATGAAAATTTCAGAACACTCCATGATTTCTAAGTGGGAGAACTTGGTATATAGGAGGGTGTTCAAATACTTATTTTCTTCACTGTAATCCTCTCAGAACAAAATAAAAGACCCACGTCATAATAACTTCATAAAGTAGGTAAATCAGGAGTGCTCAGTGTGTCGATGTGTGCGGGCCGGTGTTTGTGTCATTGTTCGACGGCGTTTTTATCTGCTGCCGTTAGCCCAACGCGGAGGCAGATCAGCCGGGGATGTGGTTTGACTGCGTGTAAGGAGGAGAAAGTAGCCCCAACCCCACCCCACCGGCCACCGGTGTCTGGGCACCCCTCAAGTAGTTACTTAGCCCGGCATGGGTCCTTCCGAGTACGCTACATACACAAGACCTGTAAAAGAGTTAGAAAATCAAACAATTATAGGCCTGTCATTTTTAATATTTCATCGTGTTCCTCGTCTGTCTTTCGGGGAGTCTGTTATTAGTGAGAAGTGATCCATATATCATGTAAATATGGCTCGAAACGATAGGGTAATATAGCCCCGGTCACTTCGCTTGATTATGAGATGTTCTCTTCTTCGAAAAAAGCTTCCCTGACAAAAGGGGTGTCAGAAAAATCCGAAAATCTCTGTTGTTCGTCTCCTATAGCAGGTGGCACATCGTCTTCTCGATGCCGGTTGTCCAAGTATGACATTTGGAAATGATGTTGCAGGCAATATGTCTGCCACTGGGATGTCTAGTGAGACTTCTGCAACCTTGCACATGAATGACACGCTCTCCACTCAATTTTTTTTTCGTGTAGACATTGAAATGAATAATATGTAGTTTACATAATATCTATTTTGAAATCTATATAGGGATGTCAGTACTACTTTAAGCAATCTACAAAGCAACAACTGAGAAACTAGAAACACCCACTCCACATCACCACATTCCAATATTTGCTCACTTGAAGAGTGGGATGGTTCAAACAAAAGGTGCTCTGGCCCAAGTTGTTTAACACATCTAGATCCCAATACAATGAAATAAGATCCGGATGTCTGAATTTTTGTCTCATTCTCTTTTGATTAGTAACACAAATGTCTTCAGTATACGAACAAAAACTAGGGAAATTACCAGTACATTTGGAGGGGACTCTGCAGTTGTGTTACGTGGAGTTGTTAATTTTATAAGTACAAAAAAAATCAGAAGTTGTTCAACCACTACAATAACCCCTTTGCCATCGACACTGTTAGAATTTGATAAACGTGACATATCGATGCTTGTATCTAAAATGTTGTAGTTTGTCACCTACACCAGTTTGCCACTAGTAAACAGCAGTCCTTTGTCACATTTTTTTTCGATTTAAAATCTGAATCTACACTTACTTTACAGCATCTCGTGCATAATCTTGACTGTTTAGTAGACCATTTTTGGCACTATATGTCAGGCTTCACTGTGAAATGGTATTTATTGACAGCTATGTATCATGCCATCACCTGGGTCTAATGTATACTTTGCGCCTCCTACAGGAGTGTGCCACCATGGGTGGAGGTATCCCAATTTGCCGGCAGGCTCAGACCAAGCTTGAAGTGTCTCTCTACATGTTTCTATGGAGTCCAGACACAGAGGCTGTCATGGTGGCAATGTCATGTTTCCGCCATCTCTGTGAAGAGGCTGACATCCGTAGCGCTGCTGATGAGGTTTCCGTCCAGAGCATCCTGCCCAACTACGCCACTTTCAGTGAACTGGCCTCCATCAGCAACATGATGGGAACAGGTCAGTCAAACAAAAGCTTTTTTGCTCAAAAGCAGGGCTATGTTAAATCTGAGCTGTGTAAACTCCAGATTAATTTTGGCATCTTCTCCACTTTAAAAATGTATTTTTATGCTCTTAGGTCGCTCCACATTGCAAAAGAGAGTAATGGCCTTACTCAGAAGGATTGAGCATCCCACCCCTGGAAACATTGAGGTGAAGTTATTTTGACCTTTACGTCTAGCTTGAAAGATGTTTTGAGGCATGGCAGCTTGAGCTAACCTATTGATAATGTGAACTAATGCAATAATACATTATAATTTAATTACAGTGGAGTCTTGTTTCTCAAACAAAATTTGTTCTGAATCTTTGTTTTTGAAATATAGAAAATATCCCAATAAAACAAAATTAATCAGCTCCATCCCCAGTTTACATTGTTTTATCGGCAAGTCACTAAAAGTAACTAAGGCTCCAATAATGAAAACTCATGTCCCCAACTAGCTAGCATGCCAGTTCCATTAGCTTGCTGACAAGCTCCTTTCCACTTCCATCCTGATTGACTCTGTTGTGGCCGATGTCCATAGGATTGTTCCTTTTCACTGGTGGCACTGTGCAATATGCACCTTCTTTTGTGGAGCTCTGTGGAGGCCAGTGGACTTTGCAATTCCATTGCAGTGTTTACCAAGGGTCATTTTAAAAATGTTATTCATCTGTTTGCACCTGTTTTAAAATGTCTGGGTGTTGAAAGAGCTATAAAAATCTTGCCATCTCATACCATTTATTCGAGGTCGGGTCATGGGAGCAGTAGCTTGAGCAGCGATGCCCAGACTTTCCTCTCCCAAGCCACTTCATCTAGCCCTTCTGGTGGGATCCTGAGGCCTTCCCAGGCTAGCCGAGAGACATAGTCTCTTCAGGGTGTCATGGGTCATCTCCTAGGTCATCTTCCAGTGAGCCGTGCCCAGAACACCTCACCAGGGAGGTGTCTGGTTGGTATCTGAATCATATGGCCCAGCCGCCTCATCTGGGTCCTCTCAATGCAGAGGAGCAATGTCTCTACTCTGAGCTCCTCCTGAATGACTTAGTTTCTCACCCTATCTCTTAGGGGGAGCCCAGACACCCTGTGGAGGAAAAACTCATTTCGGCCGCTTGTATCTGGGATTTTGTTCTTTTGGTCACGACCCACACCTCGTGACCATAGGTTAGGGGAGGAACGTAGCTCGACCGGTAAAAAGAGCTTCGCCTTTCAAATTAGGTAATTTACCACAACGAACCGATACAGAGTCCGTATCACTGCAGATGCTGCATCAATTCGCCTGTCGATCTGTGTTCCATCCTTCCCTCATTTTATACTTGGACTACAAAATACTTGTAGTCCTTCATTTTGGGTAGTATCTCATCCCCAATCAAGAGAGGGTACGGCACATTTTTCTGACCCACTCCAGTTTTCCTACTGAGCTTACAGGTCTGTGGATGATGCTGTCAACATGGATCTACACTTCATCTTTGAACACCTTGACATCAAGGAAACCTATGCGAGGATCGTCTTTGTGGACTTCAGCTCTGCGTTCAACACCATCCCCGACGCCCTCCCCTCCAAGGTTTACCAGCTCTGTGTCACACCTGACATCTGCCAGTGGATCTACAACTTCCTGACTGGCAGTACACAATAGGTGAGCCTGGGGGGCACCACCTCATTCACCCGCACCATCAGTACCGGGGCACCCCATGGTTGTGTCCTTTACCAGCTGTTCTTCTCGCTCTACAAAAACGACTGCACCTGAAGGCACCCAGATGTCAAAATTTCACAGGTGACACCCCAATCATCGTATTCATCAAAGATTGTGACGTGTCTGTATATTGATTGGACGTGGAGAGGCTGGCGCTTTGGTGTGGGCAACACAATCTGCAGCTGAACACACTAAAGACTGTAGAAATGATTGTGGACTCTCAGTAGGCATCCTTCACCACAGCTGCCTCTCACGCTGTCCCACGGTCTTGTGTCAACTGTTGGGACCGTCAAGTTCTTAGGAATTCTAGTCTCACACAACCTTAAGTGGGAGACAAACATCAACTCCATGCTCAAAAAAGTGGAGCAAAAGATGTACTTCTTGCGGCTTCTGAGAAAGCCCAGCCTACCATAAGTGACGTTGAGACAGTTCTGCACAGCAGTCATTGAATCAATATCTCCATCACAGTCTGGTTTGGGGCTGTCACAAAAAAGGACCAACTCCATCAGCAATGGACAATCATATCAATGCATATCAAAGCTAGAAGGCATTCCAACAGTTTAACTCTTACAATTAAGTTACTACATTCTTTAACAGGTAATCTATAATTCCACTGCAACATGCTGCCAATTTTCTGCCTTGAGCTGTTGTTACACCGGCTGAGCCAATCAGTATTATTATATACGACAGACTATTGCACAATTCGTCACTTTAAACTGAATACCATCCTTAAACATTGACACCTTTTGCACAATTTCCATTGCAGTGAACTATCGCTCTAATGGGCATGCTTAACTGCTCTAAATGCAAAAGACTTTACCCTTTCACAACTTTGCACATTTGTGAGTTCTTGAGGAAAAAAGTTCCCTGTCAATTCACTATCTATTGCCCTTTGTTCTTAGTTCATTTGTTCTTTTCTTTGTACTAAACATGTATGTAGTACTAGGGCGGCACACACTCTGGAGACCTTGTGTGTTGTTACATACTTGGTCAGTGAAGCTGTTTCTTTTTCAGCATGACGTCATCTCTCACTGTTAGTGCCCGCCAACGTTTTCAGTGATTGCCGCCATGACAGGCACCTGACATTCACAGCTCCGGTCGGCTGCCTCACCAATGGAGGCGTGGAACATCGTCCACTCGGACTCTATGTCCCCTGTTGCCCCTGCAACATGAGGAAAGTTCTGTCAAAGGTCGGAGATCACCAGGTGGTGATCACTTGTCAGCTCCGCCCCTCTTCGACTGAGTGTCCAAGACATAGGGCCGCAAGTTTGATAACATGACCACAAACTCAATCATTGAACTGCGACTTAGGGTGTTCTCATGCCAAGTGCACGTGTGGGCACCCTTATGTTTGATCATGGTGTTCGTTATGGATAATCCGTGATGAGCATAAAAGTCCAATAACTGAACACTGCTTGGTTTCTCATTGGGAGTACTGTTCCTCCCAGTCACACCCTTCCAGGTCTCACTGTCGTTGCCCACATGAGCGATGAAGTCCCCAGCAGGAGCGCACCTCTCAGGACTCCAAAAAGTTTTGGTACTCTGAACTGCTGTTTGGTGTATAGGCACAAACCACAGTCAGGTCTCATCCCCCCCACCTTAAGGCGTACCTTTTACAATTTTGGGGTGTGCCCGGCCAGGCCCCATGGCTGTAGGCCCGGCCATCAGATGCTCACCTTCGAGCCTCACCTCCGAGCCTGGCTCCAGATAGGGGGCCCTTGGTTACCCACGTCCGATTAAGGTAAACCTTGATCCATTTAAATCTTTCATTATAGGAGTCTCACAGCTGTGACTTGTCTGGTCCCTCACCTAGGACCTGTTTGTCATGGGTGATCCTATCAGGGGTGTGAAGCCCCCTAAAATTTAGCTCCGAGGATCATGGGGGCACACAAACCCCTCCACCAAATTAAGGTGACAGCTTCCGGGTGGAGGTTATACAAATGTGATTGACAATTATTGCAATACTACAGATGGTACATTTTCCAAACCAAACAGAATAGTGAGACGACAAATACCTTTCTCATTTTTCGTCATTGTCTTTTTTTCCCCAACATTAGCTTCCTTTAAAACCATTACCAGTTTTCAGTTACTTTGGAGCGATACTTCGGACTAAATTAGAGCAAAAAGAAAGATGCCTTCAATGTGAGAAACATGGATCCAATGTTTATTTGGCATGAGAAAAGCACCTGAGCTCTCTGCGTCCTTGACACAACCTTTCATGAATCGCAGCATAGTGCGTAAAATATTTCTTAAAAATGTTGTTCGTGAAACAAAGTTCCACTGCTCTATTAAAAATGTTAGTCATTTCCTTGATGTCTGTTCACCTCAGTTGATATTGCATGTGATTGTTCCATATTAAGGCTTGGGAGGACACATACACTAAATGGGACCAGGCAACAAAACAAATCCTCAATTTCCCCAAAAACAAGGCAGATGATGGGCAGGTAGGTATCTTTCAGAGGGAGCATACTCCTTTTTCTATTGATACATGATGTTCATTTCTCATCTGGGAAAGAAAAGTAGTTCAAGATGTGAATGGGGAATGAGTTTTCTATTAAAGGGGAATTAAACTGAAGACAATTTTTTAACAGCATACGTTCTCTGTGCTCCCACTAGTCTAAGCACCGGATTATGGTTCATTTTTTTGTTCCTCGAATAAGAAGTAAAAGGTTAAATGTATTAATTGTGATCCATTTCAGGGTGAAACAATGTTTGGCAATACAGTGGATCCCTTCTATTTATGGGGGATCGGGACCGGGCAAGACCGCAAATGCTGAAAATTCATGCACCATTGATTCTTATTCCATGGGAAAATATTAGACAATGTGTATATATAGTGAAACCCTAGTTAACACATCAGCCTCGCAATTCCAAGGACCTGGGTTCAATTTCGGCCTCGCCTGTATTGTTTGCATGTTCTCCCCGTGCCTGTTTTTTCTCCGGGTACTCTAGTTTTCGCGTATATTCCAAAAACATTCATCGCAGGTTAGTTGAAGACTAAATTGCCTGGAGTTGTGAATGTTGGCATGAGTTGTTGTCTTTCTGTGTACCCTTGGAAATGGTTAGCAACCAATTCAGCGTGTACCCGACCTCTCACCCCAGAGATGGCAGGGATAGTTGTCTGAGTGTATACAGTGGGGCAAATAAGTAGTCAGTCACACACTGCGCTAGTTCTCCCACTTAAAAAGATGAGAGCTGTAATTCACATCATGGGTATCGCTCATCTACAAGACACGATGAGGGGAAAATAAATCATGCTGCAACTGGACCAGGACCCAAACTGAAATATCACAGCCATAAGCATTCACACCCTTTGGTGTAAATATTTAGTCGAAGTACCCTTAACAGTTAATACAGCCATAAGTCTTTTTGGGAATGATGCAACAGGTTTTTCACACCTGTATTTGGGGATACTCTACCACATCTGAACATTGGTGGGCAGCCACGAGAAAGCGGGGGGGTCCACTGTATCCCCCTCAGGTTTTCACTGAATTTGTCTCAACTGCCCAAAAAATAGCAGACTCCCCATGCATGCTTTGATAACCAGCATAACTCTGGGGAGATGATATAAGCCCTCAGAGGTTGCTTCTCTGCAGCCTGTAAGCGCGTGCGCCACCTCCGTCATTAAGAATTATCCTCTTCGCGATTAGGAGCCGTAGAGGAAGGCATGGGCAGTGAAATTTCGGGGACGGCGGAGTTTTCAGCGCATCAATGGCAGACCGACAGTGTCTGCAAGTTTAAAAAATCTGGAAGAATCCATTTTGAAGCCCATTTTTGTAAACTTTGTAATTAAAAAAATGTTTCATTCATCGTACATCCTGTTACTGAGACGTGTTTGTGATGTGTCAAATGTTTTTTTTTTCTTTAGTGAATCTTTAAAGACACAGGCACTTATTTTATAGAAGAGCCACTATCAAAGCAATCCATCCAGTATTCATGTTCAGTTTTGCACAAAGATTGCAGTGTTGTATTTTAGGCACCCAACATAGTATAGTCAAATTGTGGGAGACTGTTGCGACATCCCCTGATTCTTTGCTTCCTCTCCCAACAGCAGGAGTGGATCAACATGACAGGCTTCCTCTGTGCCCTTGGTGGTGTATGTCTTCAGCAACGCAGCACACCTGGCCCTTCCACTTATAGCCCACCTATGGGCTCCATGAGTGAGCGCAAGCATTCTATGATCTCCATGGGTCCATGTGAGATCTCTAACCCAATTAGCTCAGCCTCCTGCTCCTCATCAGCCTCAAGTGAGACACCGGTCAGCCGCTTTGTTGATCGGCTGCTGGCCTTGCTGGTGTGTGGCCATGACAGAGTCGGCCTCCATGTCCGTACCAACGTCAAAGACTTACTGGGACTGGAGCTTAGCCCTGCCCTTTACCCAATGCTCTTCAATAAGTTGCGGAACAGCATTGGTAAATTCTTTGACACACAGGGTCCGGTGAGTGGAGGTGTTTTACTCCTCATACCCAATCGCACAGTATTAATTTGTTTACCAAATTTCATTGTAGCAGAGACCAGTTCAGGAGGTAGTCTGCGTTTTGCACAAAGTTAGGTCGGATAGGGTCCAGCACTCCCACGAACCTTGTGAGGATAAGCATCTTGGAAAATGGATGGATGGAAGCTGTACAATGTTCACTTCATTCATTCATTCATTTATTCATTCATTCATTCATCACATTCCCATACTTAAGGCTGAGGTTCCAATCCAAGGCAGTTAAACTCACTAGGGCATTCAAAAACACCTATATTTCAAAATCAGGACCTTTAGCATTATTCTCAGACATGGAGTAAAATTGATTTCGTATAAAATGTCATTTGAGTCCAGCCTTTTCAAATATATCTATATGGCAGAAAACTTAATTCTCATTTTGTTTTGTACGCCAGTCTTTTTCCAGACAATACCGTTAATTTACAAAGTATTCCGAGACCATAGTTTTTTATTTTTGTAGCCACATTATTCGACTTAAGTTATTTAAGTTAATTTTTCATTATGTTGCAGCCTTATTGTAACCTCAATGAAATTTTTTCTCAATAATTGCACCTGCTCAGTGAATGAGTGAGCTGAACAGCTGCCTGTTGTTCATTAAGATTTATTGTTGCTGAAGCTTTACCAAGATAAATGACCCAAAAGAACAACAACACACGCTAAACTTATATTACACTACGGTTTGCCTTTGTGAGATCCTGATCTAACCAATACAGTAGTATAAACAACTGTTGGCTGTCTACTCAAATAAAATGTATCCCTACCATGCCCTAGAACCTCATGCTAAGAGGTACATCCAGGAGATTGTCCTTCTCAATTATTTTACAACTAAGGTAGTATTAAGTATTATTTGGCTGTACATTTCTGTCGACCCCCAAAACCAAGGCAAATGTTAAGGCTCCCTATTCATGTGCAATGAAAAAGGGGCATAGGTCTACATCTTAAAGTGGGGAAAAAAAGCTTTCAGTGTAAGGATGCTGCACGTGGTTCTAGATAGGTGTACCTTGAGATAAGAGTTTAATTTGTGCCGTGACGGAGCTCTTACTTCAAGTTGCTGTTATGGCAAAGCAGATTTCCTTCTTGAAATTAATGTAAATGCCATTAATCTCTTCCAGCCCCCAAAATGTCACCCAATTTTTTCATTCTATTTAAATGAGAAAATGTATTTTTAAATCACAAATATTGTCCGTCCATCCATTTTCTGAACCACTTATTCTCACAAGAGTTGCGGGAGTGAAGGAGCCTATCCCAGCTATCATTGGGCATGAGGCAGGGTAGACCCTGAAATCGTTGCTTGCCAATTGCAGAACATATATTTTATTGTAATGTATAAAAACATAAAGGGAAATGGAAAGAAAGAAACTGCTTTTATAAAGTGTACTTACCTTGGAGATGAGACAATATTTGGTAACATGAGACTGGTAGAGGTTGGAGAATGTAGATGGGGGATGTTTGTGGAAGAGGTGGTTTCTCGGTCACTTTAGTTCACTTAGTCCTTTCTCTACACTCTATTTCTGAACTTAATTGCAACAAGTTTTTCTTTCACTTTTGCTGAACTTAATCTGTATCATTTCACTCAGCTGCTTAGCTTAATGTTACTGTACACGTAATGAACTTAAATTACCTTAATTGTTACTGTACTTTTTTTTCGGTTTTGCTTAATTATCTTTGGGTCTTTTCTCTTGCACAACTTTGGCCTTTTTTGCAACGGATTCTTCTGTGTCAACAAATGGCCATTTCAAGAAATGCCTGTCCAAGGATAGTTTGTTTGTGCCTGTTTTGAAGTGTTTCTGAAATGTGTCAGGCATGTGTCATTACATGGCACCGATGCACGACTAGTTGCAAGTTTTTCGGGATGTATCTTCACGCAAAGTCCTTTATCTCGGGGGTAGAGATCACCTTTCTTCTCCGTCTCCTCGTCAGAACTCTCACTCTGCACCTCTTATGCTCGTCCATTAGTCACTCCTTTAATTGCTCTGTCGTCAGCTTCTCCTCAGCTCCATAGCTTAAAAATAATTTTTACCCCCTTGACTGGCATTAGCCACATGGATTCCTTCTGCTTGAGAATCTTACATATTGAAATACAGTACAATAGCTGTAATTGAGTGTACCTCTTTAAGAGCGGAGAAGGGGGTGGTGTAAAGTAGACTAGGCGGGAGAGTGTGTGGCAGAGCAGTAGTTTGTTGTTAGGATATTTGGTGTGTGCTGCCAAAGGGTTGAATAAAAAGTGACTAAAACCCCATTGACGACTCCTCATTGACGTTTATCGAGGGATTGCCAATATGGTTGACGTAAAACGGTCAGTCTTTGCCAAGTCACTCACTCTTACACCCAGTTTGTGTTTTTCTATTTCACACTTTATCATCATCCTCTTCTTCTTCTCACCGCTTTCCTTAGCAATTGCTTTCTTGGGCTGCATAGTTGAAAATTCACTTGTACAAAATGAAAAATAAAACAATGCAAGCACAGCTGCACAGAGATACTACCAAGCCGAGGTGAGCACTCAAAGACCGAGTGAAGCTTGAAAAGCTGAGGCGATACTGTGTCCTTCAGCGTCTTAATGATTGTGGCGCCATCTATCAGCAGTTGTTTGTACATCAAATCCTGACTTGGAGGACAAAGCAAAAAATAGTCCCGGCCGCGAATCGTAGCTGGGAAACCTCATATGTAAATTTAGTCGTATGTCGAGGTACCACTGTAGTCTTAATGCAGTGTTTGAAATCTACTCTGTGCCTGTCCTTTTTCAGGTTCCAATCAATGACACTAACACCCAATTTGTGGAGCAGACTATTGCTATCATGAAGAACCTACTTGATAACCATACTGAGGGCAGTTCTGAACACTTAGGACAAGCTAGCATTGAGACCATGATGCTCAACCTTGTCAGGTCAGAAATAACTCCAATGGCAAATATAAGTAATGCACTAGAGCACTGTCTTGATATTTGTTAAACTTTTGGCTGGTTTTTCAAAGGTATGTTCGCATTCTTGGAAACATGGTTCATGCTATCCAGATCAAAACCAAGTTGTGCCAGCTCGTCGAGGTAATGATGGAGAGACGAGATGACCTGTCCTTCTGCCAGGAGATGAAGTTCAGGTAATTTGACTTACTCAGTTTCACAGTAAATTTATCTAAAGACCCTTTTCAGAGTCTCGTTTTTGCTGAAGAACTTTCCTGTCCAAGCAAGATGAATATATAAGTGTAATCACTTTAGGGAAGTCCCAATTTTTTTTTTGCATTTTATGTTCCAGATATAAATAAACCATTAGACAGTCGCAGGGCATCCGGCATAAAAATTGTGCCGAACATATATGTGCGTTCATCTGAGATGACACGCTGTGGCAACCCCGAAAGGGACAAGCCGAAAGAAAGACATAGCAGTCACATAGCTCACATAGCATTCACATAGCATTCCCATAGCATTCCAAGACCGTTAAAAATGTGTACTAACCGATTTTCCACTGGATGTACAAGTGGTCCTTTCATCAAACTGTCATGAACCGTAAGTAAATTTAGATGTAACATGTCTTCGTCCAGACAAACAACTTCGTATCCATCTGAGGAAGTTATGCAGGCATGTTGATCGTGATCCAACTTCATTCTGATACACTCGATTATTATTACTTTTTTTTTCTACGAGCTTTTCAAACACACGACAACACTAGCATTTCGCCACAGTTGGCATTTGGTCACAAAGAGAACACGAACAACTGTCTTTCGAAATAAGCCTGTCTGGAAGATCTCCCAGATCCATGTTTTGTGATTGTTGTGCTCCTTCGTCAGCGTCACGCCCCCTCTCCAACACGTCAAGTTCCGCCTGTGTGTATTCTGGCTCAAACGCATAGGCTTGAACATTGTACATTATTTTCATTTTGTTTGTAATCATTTTTCATAAAAATCAGCCACAAAATGCCATCTAGTGGGCGTTCTCTGTTCGGTGAAATGTATCCATGCGCAATGGGGGTCAGAACAGGAAGCACTGGAGGCGTGGGAAACGCTGATTGGCTGTCTGTTTTCCAGCCGGGGTCTTTGGAATGTCTGAGCGAGAGAGGAATTTTGATCCTACTTTTCCAATTTAGAGATGTTTCTTGGTGAAATCTGTGGATAATTTAGGCATTAAAGAAACACTGAACCCTCATCTCCTAACTTTTAATGTGTGCTCCCATTCCTCGTATTTTTGACAAAGTCCTCCTTTAAGTCTATCAGAAAAAAATTGCTATGTACACTAAACATTATAAAATACAGAATCATCTACAAGGGATACAACTTCCAGTGTAAGTGAAACTGCACAGCAAAAAAAACAGTTGAGACCTTTATTTATTCATAAAACAGAACATACAATTTCCATGGAGTGACCTTCAATCAGTGGCAAAAAGGGAGAATATTACAAAAATATATATTAAAGAACACATTGATCCAAAGTGTTAATGGTTTTCAGCTTCTAGTGGTCCTAATATATTGACTTTGTTTTAGTTTTTTTTAGGCTTGTCTATTTTTTAATCATTGTAGAAGTATTTTACATGGGTAGAATCTTGATTATTTTAAATGACACCTCTTTCATTTTATTAGTGTGCAGGTAAAGCTGCAAGCTCAATACTTAGCAATACTTGTCAACACGTGATCACTTGAGAAAAATTGAGCCAAATTAATTTGAAACAGTGCTGCCCTTTCTCATACTCCAAAAGATTTCACATTTTCATGAATCCTTGACCCTGTAACCTATTCTCACAAATGTTAAGGGAGGGTTACATCAAGGTGAAGCGATAAGAGAATCTGAAGAGGCACAATAATTAATTGTCACTGGTCTTTCAGTCACAGTTACTCATTTCCAAAGGTAGTTTTCATCATTCTGTTTTGATTGTTTGAAGGAACAAGATGGTGGAATACCTGACTGACTGGGTGATGGGAACTTCGAATCAAGCAGCTGATGATGACATTAAGTGTTTGACAAGGTATAGGTTTTTTGCCAGTCCAAAGTCTGACCTTGACACCAGTCTTGACATTACATTCCTTCCTGTCTGTGTGTGATGTCCAGGGACCTGGACCAGGCCAGTATGGAGGCAGTTGTGTCTCTGCTTGCTGGTCTTCCTCTGCAACCTGAGGAGGGAGATGGAGTAGAGCTGATGGAGGCCAAATCACAGCTGTTCCTCAAGTTAGATTACTGGATAGAATACTTGTTTCATTTTTCTTCTGTCACTACACTAACTGTTAAAAAGGAGAACAGTCTTTGTCTTTGTGTCATAGACCTCAGATAACCTTTTATCATCTGTAATACAATAATCCCTTGTTTTTCGTGGGTAATGGGAACCGGAACCCACTGTGAAGTATGGAAAAATGCTGAAATAGGACCCCCCCCCCACACACACACACACACACGCACACGCACACCAGGAATTTTCATGTATGTGTATCTGGGCACCAGAATTATTTAAAATATGCAAACAGTATTTATACTTTACATATTTGAGACCAAGACTATAAGAGTACACATATTTACTTAAATCTTTAATTATAAAACCTTTGTTAATCTTTCCTGCAACAGTTGCCTGACTGTGGTCAGGAAACGCAGGGGAGACTCCTTGGTGGCGGGAACAATAATGGTACGAAGCACCGTTTTTCTGCTCGGAAGGCTTTATCAGATCATTTAAGCACTCAGCATCAATGTGTCCTCTCTTTAACAGTACTCCTCCCCGGTCCTCCTCGCTAAACTTGTAAACTGTATATACAGACGCTCAACTCACATTTTAATTACATTTTGAACGGCCGAACGTAATGTGAAAATGAACGGAAGTTGTTACTGTATGTTCCAGTAATGTATCACCGCTCACACTCTTAATATGAGATCTTTCTGCTTATAAATGGTATTAACGGTCGACAGAGGCATTTGGAAGAAACGTGCAATGTTCACGTTTTTCACCAGCATTAATTTTCCTGATAATAGCCACCTTTGTTTCAAATGTAATGGGTTGCTGCTTCTTTTGACGACCACTATCACTTATAGACTTTCCCTTTTGACCAACCATATTTGCGTAGGGTTACAAATACCCAAAACAATGTATATTTAAACACAGAGATCACAGATTCACCGTCTTAACACAAGGGTAAGATGCGACGAACTGGGAAGAGGCAAGGCACATTCAGTCTGTCATTTGCGCCATGGAGACAGTATCAAATAGATCGTTTCAACGTCTCGTACCACGGAGAGCGCGCTAAACTACAAAATTCACTCTCAAAAAATTTTTTTTACAAAATTATTTTAGTCAGTTCAAACGTAAAATCGAAAAAACTTGAAACGATTGAACGTAAGTAGAGGAGCGTCTGTACTTGCAATTGCTCACGCTGCATTTCTATCCCTTCTCATTCTCACTGCTCCACATGCCTGTGCAGTCCCATCTCACTCTGTCACACACATGGCGGAGGAGATGCTCATAGAGGCTTTAAGTTCACTCACCTGTAGCATTACCACATGATGATCGTAAACACGGTCCTTGAAGAAGTACGCGTAGCCGTCCTCTTCCAAAAAAGCCTTTTTTCATCCCTGTTAAAAACATGCGCCCGCCATCTTGGAAACACTTTCTCCACGTAACGACGAGCAGCACCATACAGAGGCACAGTTCTGAGGCTGTATATTTTTTTCAATAATTTTTGAAACAGCATTAGCTGGCTAAAAAGCCTCATCCTCAGGGGGGGAAATCACAATGCAAGGCCCAACAAGGATAAAAGTGCCCTCTCCAGAGCCCTGGAGGACATCCCAGTAGCCACCACAGTACCTGTGCCATTTGCTGCACAAAGTTAATTCCTCCCACTGAATCCCAAAAAGGCTAAAAGTGCTCCCAAATAGGATCATCTGCTGTGTATCAAGATGGCTTTCTGCAATATGCCGGTCAGGCTGTGTTTTTCTTTGGTTTTCTTTTTTTTTTTTTTTTTTGATTAATAAAAACCAACGAAGCACTGAAGTCACAAAGAATCAAGCGCGAAGTAGCGAGGGAACTCTGTACCAGTGTTATTAACAGCGCGCTAAGAAATCCGCTGACAGCAAGCCACCGTGATAACGTTAACAGGGCTTTCATCGTAAAAATATGGCTTGCTTTCAGATTTCCCAGCATACCTAGTGATGTTATATAATGAAAATGCTTTTGTAAGTCAGTCCCTTAATACCTTATAAGAGTTGTAATATTTTGAATCGTAATGGTAATGGCCTTTATGGATGTTTATCCCTCCTTTGCAGCTTTTGTCGTCAGTTTTGTTTTTAAATTATTTTACACCAGGAGTGAATGTTATGTTGGTACTTTACTTTTCTAGCTTTAAGTATATTGTGCAAGCGGCCGACATGCCAATTGTCATGTGGGAGGTGGGTAATACCTCCATCTGGTCACAGTGTTAAAATACTAGGCTACGCCACAGTAATACATACATTATCAAAGAACGAACAAACCTTACTATTTAATACGACTCAGACTTAAATAGATGGGCAAATTAGGAGGGGATCACGTGTGTGTGTGTGTGTGTGTGTGTGTGTGTGTGTGTGTGTGTGTGTGTGTGTGTGTTTTGCAGTGTGCATTACACTCGAGAGTGTATTATACACTGGACATTACGGCATTTGTCAACCTTGCTAAAAGTCTGTAATAATGTTAGGTAGCCAATCTTTACCTTGTAAGTGGAGAGAGAAACACTTTCTGAAATATTCTTTGGCATCTTCCAGGTATTTCACCCTTTTCATGAATCTGCTAAATGATTGTAGCGAGGTAGAAGATGAGGGTCAAGCAGTTGGCGGATGCAAGAGGGGGATGTCTCGCCGTCTCGCCTCTCTTCGCCACTGCACTATTTTGGCCATGTCCAATCTCCTCAATGCAAATGTTGACAGCGGCCTCATGCACTCTATTGGTAAATTTAAGTTTGTTATAATTTCAAATTTAAGATAAATTTGTCAATTAAAATTTTGTTGTTTATTCATTTTATTTTTTCACAACATGAATTCTCAGGTCTGGGTTACCACAAAGATCTCCAAACTCGAGCTACATTCATGGAAGTGTTGACAAAGATCTTGCAGCAGGGAACAGAGTTTGACACACTGGCTGAGACAGTGCTGGCCGATCGCTTTGAGAGGCTTGTCGAGCTGGTCACTATGATGGGAGACCAGGGCGAACTACCTATTGCCATGGCACTGGCTAATGTTGTTCCAGGATCCCAGTGGGTGAGAATATTATTTTCTTTCATGGGTGGTGGCTGTGGGGTTGAATTGCAGTTTCAAGTCCTCAAAAATGTGGGGAAAATGTTCAGGTTTGGTAAGAGCGCTTTTGGCCATAATTACCAAAATATGGCTTCCAAAAAACAAACTGTACTTCAGTAAAACACAGCATACTGAACATTAAGATCATTGATTGTACCTCTTCTTTGGTATTCGAAGAAATTCTGTAGCCTTCCAAGAAAGTTCACGATGACAAAGAATTTCACCTTTCAGGCTGCAACTGCGAACAATCCAAATTCTTTTGGACATCAACAACCATGCATTTCATGTTTTTATTAAAAGCAAATGTGTATTTGAACTATGAGCGATCAGATTCCAACATTAGGTTTTCCAGCATTAATGTCTTCATGTACATTTCAAGGATGAGCTTGCTCGGGTCCTGGTGACACTGTTCGACTCCCGTCACCTCCTCTACCAGTTGCTGTGGAATATGTTTTCCAAAGAGGTGGAGCTTGCAGACTCCATGCAGACCCTTTTTCGAGGAAACAGCCTGGCCAGCAAAATAATGACCTTTTGTTTTAAGGTAGGAAGCTTTTAATAACTTCACAACAGGCAATTTTCTTATGACAATAACATGTTTTCCCCTTAATTGAAATACTATGTCATTTCATGATATGGGGATTCATTTCCAACTGCATGGGTGAACTGATCATTGTGTTTGTAAATTAGGTCTATGGAGCAGCATACCTGCAGAAGTTACTGGAACCTTTGTTAAAAGGGGTCATTACAACCCCTGAACACATCAGTTTTGAGGTGGACTCCACTCGGTATGATACTCTCTTGCCTTTGTGTCACTTATGAAAATATATTTTAACCTTCACACGACATCTACACTTCCCTTTATTTTATTTTTAACACAAAAGTGACAGAATACATTGGAACTATTCAGTCTTGTCATACAGTGTGTGTGGTTTTGGAGCTAATTTTCATGAGTTGCTCAATGCCTCCAACTAGTTTGGCTGGAATTCCAAATCCCAAATCAAAGTGGATGGGATTGTAACAGCACCAATGTTTACAACCAGTCAACTTCATCTGGTTTGAGGCAAAATTATTCTGAATTCAGGTGAGATACCAATCAGTGACTTATGTCAGCTTTGTGGAGATACTTTTAAGGTACACGTGGATGAAAGGTATTTTAGCTGGCTGGAAATGATGATCTGCCAAAATGGAGATGGAACTTCGCCTTTGTTGCAGTGACAAGCCCTCAGGAGGAGAGTTTCCCAAGCACCATTGCCGACTCTGCTCCAGACAAGTATGGCGGCAAGACGTTGCCTGCCCACCTGTACTCTCCTGTGACTCAAACGCCCCGGAGGTTACCTTGTTGATCATATCTGTACAATCTCAAAGATTAAGACATACAAGTCTTGAGTACTGTACATGCAAACATGTAAATTGAAACCACAAATAGCTCATGAAATCAGTTGTTCCTTTAATCACTTGGCATTTACTTGGATAACGGCACCTTTTTAGGGGATGGAAAGTAACTAGGTGGTCACCTAAAACAAGCAAGATTTCTGGCTCCAACAAACATCTAACTTGTACTTTAAGAGGCTCCTCTGTCCTTCACGCACCTGGATTAATGGCACCTACTTGAACTCATCATATAAAAGACACCTGCACACAACCTCAGTCACACTCCAAACTCCACTATGGAAAAGACCACAGATTTCTTCAAAGTACACCAGAAACAACATTGCAGATGTGCACCAAGCTGGGGAGACTGGATATACAATAGGTAAGCTGCTTGGTTTGAAGAAATCAACTGTGGGAGCAATTATTAGAAAATGGAAGCCATACACGACTGCTGATAATCTCCCTCGAGCTGGGGATACACGCAAGATCTCCCATTGTGCTCAAAATGATCACAAGAACGGTGAACAAAAATCCCAGAACAACACCGGGGGGTGGGGGAGAACCGAGTGAATGACCCGTCGAGAGCTGGGACCAAAGTAACCAAGGCAGCCATGAGTTAAACTCTATGGTGCTAGGGACTCAAATTCTCCAGTGACAGACGTTTCCCCCCTGTGAAAACCAATACATGTCCAGACCTGTGTGAAGTTTGCTACAGAGCATTTGGATGATCCAGAATAGGATTGGAAGAATGACATACAGTGAAGAAAATAACTATTTGAACACCCTCTTATATTGCAAGTTCTCCCACTTAAAAATCACGGAGGGGTCTGAAATTTTCACCGTAGATGCATGTCCACTGTGAGAGAGATATAATCTAAAAAGAAAAATCCAGAAATCACAATGTATGATTTTTTTTTTTTTTTTGGTAACGATTTATTTGTGTGATACAGCTGCAAGTAAGTATTTGAGAAAAGCAATGTTAATATTTGGTACAGTAGCCTTTGTTTGCAATTACAGAGGTCAAATGTTTCCTGTAGTTGTTCACCAGGTTGCACACACTGCAGGTGGGATTTTGGGCCCACTCCTCGACACAGATCTTCTCTAGATCAGACAGATTTCTGGCCTGTTGCTGAGAAACACAGAGTTTCAGCTCCCTCCAAAGATTTTCTCTTGGGTTTAGGTCTGGAGACTGGCTAGGCCACGCCAGAACCCTGATATGCTTCTTACGGAGCCACTCCTTGGTTTTCCTGGCTGTCTGCTTCGGGTCATTGTCATGTTGAAAGACCCAGCCATGACCCATCTTCAATGCTCTGACTCAGGAAAAGAGGTTGTTCCCCAAAATCTCACAATACATGGCCGCGGTCATCCTCTCCTTAATACAGTGCAGTTCTCCCATGTGCAGAAAAACATCCCCAAAGCACGATGCTTCCACCCCCATGCTTCATAGTAGGGATGGTGTTCTTGGGATGGAACCAATCATTCGTCTTCTTCCAAACACGGTTAGTGGAATTATGACCAAAAAGTTCAATTTTGGAGGTCATCTGACCACATAACCTTCTCCCATAACTCCTCTGAACCATCCAAATGGTCATTGGCCAACTTAAGACGGGCCTTGGCATGTGCTGGTTTAAGCAGGGGAACCTTCCGTGCCATGCATGAGTTCAAACCATGACGTCTTAGTGCATCACCAACAGTCACCTTGGAAACGGTTGTCCCAGCTCTTTTCAGGTCATTCACCACGCCCTGTCGTGTAGTCCTTGGCTGATTCCTCACTTTTCTTAGGATCACTGAGACCCAACGAGGTGACAGCTTGCATGAAGCTCCACTCTGATTGAGATTGACCGTCATGTTTAGCTTCTTCCATTTTCTAATGATTGCGCCAACACTGGACCTTTTTTCACCAAGCTGCTTGGCAATTTCTCTGTTGCCCTTTCCAGCCATGTGGAGTTGTACAATTTTGTCTTTGGTGTCTTTGGAGAGCTTTTTGGTCTTGGCCATGTTACAAGTTTGAGTCTTACTGATTGTATGGGGTGGACAAGTGTCTTTATGCAGCTAACAACCTCACACAGGTGCATCGGATTCAGGATAATACATGGAGTGGAGGTGGACTTTTAAAAGCGGACCAACAGGTCTTTGAGGGTCAGAATTCTAGCTGATAGACAGGTGTTCAAATACTTATTTGCAGCAGTATCACACAAATAAATCGTTAAAAAAAATCATACAATTTAATTTCTTGATTTTTCTTTTTAGATTATTTAGAGCACTGGTTTGGTAAACCAGGGGTTGTGGGTTCGTATCCCACTGGGGCCTCCATTCCCTGAGAAGGGTTGCGTCAGGAAGGGCATCCGGCGTAAAAATTGTGCCAAACATATATATGCGTTCATCTGAGATGACACGCTGTGGCGACCCCGAAAGGGACAAGCCGAAAGAAACTTGCTTGCTTGCTTCCCCAAAACATTACTGTTAGAAGGGATCTGCATCGAAAAATAAGCCAAAATATCAGGAACAGTGTGTGAAAACCTTGTGAAGACTTAGGGAATGTTTTACCTATGACTTATTGCCAACAAAGTATGGAGATCAATGTTTGTCACCACCCAAATACTTTCTTTTCCATCATAATTTACTAATACATTCTTTAGAAATTTGATTCCCCCTGCCCCATTTTGTCTCTCATAGGTGAGGTATACCGATGATGAAAATTAAAGGTGTCATATTTAAGTGAGAAAACTTTCACAATTGGCGGCTGACTACTTTTTTGCCCAATGTACATACTTTTCATTGAGGGGGTGAAAAAAGACCCTGCCTCTGTCTAAATTAAAAAGAAGCAATGGTATATCAATGTTTAGGTTTTTTTTTTTCACCCCAGTTGCAAGACAGAATTCTGTTCGGGGGGGGGGGATTCGGTGGATCCCCATTTTTCGATGAATTTTCATTTTCTTTGTGAGATATTACAATTAGCTACGTTGAGCATATGAAACATTTAAGTAGGCTACACTGCGTATTATTTACAAAGCAGCCCTTTGGGGGCACAAGCCAGTGCAATCTGTAGGGCGGTTCCAAGCCCGGATAAATCCAGAGGGTTGCGTCAGGAAGGGCATCCCGTGTAAAACTGTGCCCAAACAAATTTGGGCGTTCATCATAAGAATACGTTACCATATTGGTCGTGGCCCAGCTTAACAACAACCGCCCCAGCACTGCTAACCTGCAGAGCGTTGGTAGAAATTCAGCAACTGTGGGTTGAAGCACAAGAGGAGGAAACCGTATTCGTCGCCAAAAGAAGAGGAATGCACAGATTCTAAAACTGAGTGTAGGGAGTTTGAATGTTGGGACGATGATAGGAAAAACTCAGGAGTTGGTTGACATGATGATTAGGAGATAGGTTGATATATTGTGCATCCAAGAGAGCAGGTGGAAAGCTAGTAAGGCTAGAAGTCTAGGAGCAGGGTTTAAATTATTTTACCATTGAGTAGATGGGAAGATAAATGGAGTTGGGGTTATTTTAAAGGAAGAGCTGATCAAGAATGTCTTGGAGGTGAAAAGAGCATAAGATCGAGTGATGAAACTGAAATTTGAGATTGAGGTTGTGATTCGCGACTATGCCCCAAAGGTGGGATGTGACTGAGAGATGAAAGAGAAATTCTGGAAGTAACTCGATGAAGTAGTTCTGAGAATCCCAGACAGAGAGAGAAAGAGAGAGTTCTGATTAGTGCAGATTGTAATGGGCATGTTGGTGAAGGAAACAGGGGTGATGAAGAGGTGATGGGTAAGTACGGCATCCAGGAAAGGAACTTTGAGAGACAGATGATGGTGGGCAGTAGTGAACACTTTTTTTCTTGAAGAGGCAAGAACATAGAGTGACCTATAAGAGCGGAGGTAGAAGCACGCAAGTGTAATATATTTTGTGCAGACGATGTAATCTGAAGGAGGTTACTGACTGTGAGGTAGTGGTAGGGGAGAGTGTAGCTCGACAGCATTGGATGGTGTTGTGTAGGATGACTCTGGTGGTGGGTAGGAAGATTAAGAAGACAAAGGTAGAGCAGAGAACAATGTGGTGGAAGCTGAGAAAGGAAGAATGTTGTGTGGCCTTTCGGAAAGAGGTGAGATTTTCTCGATGGACAAGAGGAGCTCCAGGAAGACTGGACTACTACAGCCAAGGTGATCAGAGAGACGGGCAGGAGAGTACTTGGTGTCTTCTGGTAGGAAAGGCTAGAAGGAGACTTGGTGGTGGAACCCCAAAATACACGAAGAGAACATGCAGGCTTCACACGGGTGGGGCCGGGATCGAACCCCAGTCCTCAGAGCTGTGGGGCCTCCGCTTTTCCAGCTGTTCCAACGTGCCACCAAGGCTACACATCCGTTTCAGACAATACACATGGATTTCATTGAACTAAACAAAAGTGAGGGAAAACATTAGAAAGGGGAGAAGGAGACTTGGTGGTGGAACCCCAAAATACAGGAAGTCATACAGAGATTAGCGAAGAAGTGGGACACTGAGAGGAGTGAGAGGCGAAAGGAGTACATCAAGATGCGACGTAGGACAAAGGTAGAGGTGGCAAAGGCTAAACAAGAGGCATATGATGACATGTACACCAGATTGGACACGAAAGAAGGAAAAATGGATCTCTACAAGTTGGCCAGACAGGGGGATAGAGATGCGAAGGATGTGCAGCAGGAAAGGGTGATTAAGGCTATAGATGGAAATGTGTTGACTCGTGCCAATAGTGTGCTAAATAGATGGAAAGAATACTTAGAGAAGTTAATGAATGAAGAAAATGGGAGAGAAGAAGGTAGAGTAGAAGAGGCAACTGAAGTACCAGGAAGTGGCAATGATTAGTATGGGGGACGTTAGAAAGACACTACAAAGGATGAAAAACAGAAAGGCAGTTGGTCCTGATGACATACGGGTGGAGGTATGGAAGTAATTCGGAAAGGTGGCTGCGGAGGTTTTGACCAACTTATTCAACAGAATACTAGCGGGCAAAAAGATGCCTGAAGAATGGAGGAAAAGTGTACTTGTTCCCATTTTTAAGAACAAAGGTGATTTTCAGAGCTGTGGAAATTATAGAGGAATAAAGTTGATGAGCCACACAATGAAGTTATGGGAAAGAGTACCGGAGGTTAGACTCAGGACAGAAGTAAGTATCTGCGAGCAGCAGATTGGTTTCATGCCTCGAAAGAGTACCACAGATGCATTATTTGCCTTGAGGATGCTAATGAAAAAGTCCAGAGAAGGTCAGAAGGAGCTACATTGTGTCTTTGTGGATCGAGAGAAAGCCTATGACAGAGTACCAAGAGAGGAACTGTGGTACTGCATGTGTAAGTCTGGTGTGGCGGAGAAATATGTTAGAATAGTACAGGAAATGTATGATGGCAGCAGAACAATGGTGAGTTGTGCCGGAGGTGTGACAGAAGAATTTTAGGTGGAAGTGGGACTGCATCAGGGATCAGCTCTGAGCCCCTTCCTGTTTGCTGTGGTAATGGAAAGGCTGACAGATGAGCTTAGACTGGATTCTCCTTGGACCATGATGTTTGCAGATGAAATTGTGATATGCAGTGAAAGCAGGGATCATCTGTAGGAACAATTAGAAAGGCGGAGGCATGCACTAGAAAAGAGAGGAATGAAGATTAGCCAAAGTAAAACAAAATATATGTCCATCAATGAGAGGGAAATTAGCTCTTTAGAGGGACAGCCAAAATTGGATTGTTTGGAAACAAGGTTCGATAATTTGGACATGTCCAGAGGCGAGAGAGTGAGTACATTGGTAAGAGTGCTGAGGAAGGAGCTGCCAGGCAAAAGATTGAAAGGAAGACCAAAGAGAAAATTCATGGATGTTGTGCTGGAAGACACGAGGGCACTTGGGGTTAGAGAAGTGGATGCAGGAGATAGGCTAAGATGGAAAAAGATGACACTCTGTGACGACCGCTAACGGGACAAGCCGAAAGGAAAAGAAGGCAATTCGTATTATTTACATTATTTAGAGTATCTAGATCCCTTTTGTTTTTTCGCCCGTAGTTATGTTGCAGCCCTTTGCTCAAAGTTCTTTTTTTCCTCTCTAATGTACACACAGCATCCCATATTGGCAAAAAACCCCAGAAACTGGGTATTATTGTTTTCAAAGCACTGTTGTACTGCAATTCAAAGATGAATCCCGTCACTGAATGTATATTTCGAGATTTGGTTATTTTTTTTCCCTGAAGGATTTACACTTATCTTTAGATCAGAATATTTAAATAATTGAATGTGATTTATTTTTCCTCTTGCTCTTCAGACTGGAACAAGGTGAGAATTTGGAAGATAATCAGAGAAACCTGTTGCAGATCACTGAACGCTTCTTCCATGCCATCATCGGTTCATCCAGCGAGTTCCCCCCTCAACTTCGCAGCGTCTGCCACTGTCTCTACCAGGTAGCCACCCCCACTTGCCCAAGTTGAACACCATCAGCTTCTAACCTTGATATGTTTATTTGAAGCTCTTTTTTACTTTAACATCCTCTCCAGAGTTTCTCTGATGCTGCTGAACTCTCTGCTTTCTGCATTTCATCTATCCATGCACAGCTGTTCATACTTGTAAATCTATAACAACTCAATGTGATTTTTATCTCACAGTATTCTAAAATCTCGTTTTAATTTCCGACTGTTTTAAAATGGAATTTATCTCCTGAAAGAGAAGCAACTAAAGCAGTGCAAAACTATAAATGGCCTTTTTAGTTATTATTATGAGCTACAATAAAATGTCAATAGATGAAAATGATTAATGAAAAAAACAAACATCCTACATAAGAAATAATGAACCTATTCTGATTTTCACACCTCAACCAGGAAAGAGACAGAACTCTGACTCTTCTAGGACAGGGGTTCTCAAACTTTTTGGGTAAAAGAATACATTTTTCCAAGGACCCCCTCGTAAGAAGGTATTTTAATGCTTTATTAATGTTCCACACGAAACAGGCCTTTTTTTCAACAATACAACGTATACAGTGCCTTGTGAAAGTATTCGGCCCCCATGAACTTTTCGGCCATTCGCCACATTTCAGGCTTCAAACAAAAAGATATAATTTTTTTTTTTTTTTTTTTGTCAAGAATCAACATGTGGGACACACTCGTGAAGTGCAACGAAATTTATTGGATGTTTTAAACTTTTTTAACAAATAAAAACCTCAAAAGTGGAGCGTGCAATATTATTCGGCCCCCTTGCATTAATACTTTGTAGCACCACTTTTTGCTGCAATTAGAGCTGCAAGTTGTTTGGGGTATGTCTATCAGTTTTGGACATTGAGAGACTGAAATTCTTGCCCATTCTTCCCTGGAAAGCATTTTGAGCTCAATGAGGTTGGATAGAGAGCGTTTGTGAACAGCAGTCTTCAGCTTTGCTCACAGATTCTTGATTGGATTCAGGTCTGGACTTTGACTTGGTCATTCTAACACCAGGATATGTTTATTTGTGAACCATTCCATTGTAGAATTGGCTTTATGTTTTGGATTGTTCTCCTGTTGGTAGATGAATTGCCATCCCAGTCTCAGGTCTTTTGCAGACTCTAACAGGTTTTCTTCCAGAATGGTCCTGTATTTGACTGCATTCATCTTCCCATCAATTTTAACTATCTTCCCTGTCCCTGCTGAAGAAAAGCAGGCCCAAACCATGAGGCTGCCACCAACATGTTTCACAGTTGGGATGGTGTGTTCAGGGTGATGAGCTGTGTTGCTTTTACACCAAACATCGTTTTGTATTGTGGCAAAAAATTCCATTTTGTTTTCATCTGACCAGAGCACAGAGAATGAAGCCATTACTCTGTTATATATATATATATATATATATATATATATATATATATATATATATATATATAAACACATTTTGATCCTTGGTTTCATTC